>NW_021014795.1:0-21866 GCF_003676215.2 Rhopalosiphum maidis
AAAAAAAAAAAATTCAAATTTAAGACTTCAAAATGGTTTTTCATTGTTTATTTTACATTCTAATAGTTTTTAAAATAATATTTAAGGTTATTTGCACATCGGTGCACCATAAAACGTAATTAAACTAATTGGGGGTTGAATCACCCAAAACCACAAAAAAAAAAAATTCAAATTTAAGACTTCAACATGATTTTTCATTGTTTATTTTACATTCTAAGAGTTTTTAAAAATTATATTTAAGGTGATAAGCACATGGTGCACCAGACATCGTTAATAAACGAATAGAATGTTAAATCACTCTACACAAACTAAAAAAAAAAAATTCAAATTTAAGACTTCAAAATGGTTTTTCATTGTTTATTTTGACATTCTAATAGTTTCTAAAAATAATATTTAAGGTTATTTGCACATCGGTGCACCAGAAAATGTTATTAAACTAATTGAGGGTTGAATCACCAAAACCCACAAAAAATCAAAATTCAAATTAAGACTTCAAAATGGTTTTTCATTGTTTATTTTACATTCTAAGAGTTTTAAAAATTATATTTAGGTTATAAGCACATCGGTGCACCAGACATCGTTAATAAACGAATAGAATGTTAAATCACTCTACACAAACTAAAAAAAAAAAATTCAAATTTAAGACTTCAAATGGTTTTTCATTGTTTATTTGACATTCTAATAGTTTCTAAAAATAATATTTAAGGTTATTTGCACATCGGTGCACCATAAACGTAATTAAATAATTGGGGGTTGAATCACCCAAAACCACAAAAAAAATCAAAATTCAAATTTAAGACTTCAACATGATTTTTCATTGTTTATTTTACATTCTAATTGTTTTTAAAAATAATATTTAAGTTATTAAAACATCGGTGCACCAGACATCGTTAATTAAACGAATAGAAGGTTAAATCATCTACCAAAACCAACAAAAAAAAAATTCAAATTTAAGACTTCAAATGGTTTTTCATTGTTTTTTTACATTCTAATAGTTTCTAAAAATAATATTTAAGGTTATTAGCACATCGGTGCACCAGAAATGTTATTAAACTAATTGAGGGTTGAATCACCCAAACCCCACAAAAATCAAAATTCAAATTTAAGACTTCAAATGGTTTTTCATTGTTTATTTTACATTCTAAGAGTTTTTAAAAATAATATTTAAGGTTATAAACATCGGTGCACCAGACATCGTTAATAAACGAATAGAATGTTAAATCACTCTACACAAACTAAAAAAAAAATTCAAATTTAAGACTTCAAAATGGTTTTTCATTGTTTATTTGACATTCTAATAGTTTCTAAAAATAATATTTAAGGTTATTAAAACATCGGTGCACCAGAAAACGTAATTAAACTAATTGAGGGTTGAATCACCCAAACCCACAAAAAATCAAAATTCAAATTTAAGACTTCAAAATGATTTTTCATTGTTTATTTTACATTCTAATTGTTTTTAAAAATAATATTTAAGGTTATAAGCACATCGGTGCACCGGACATCGTTAATAAACGAATAAATGTTAAATCACTCTACACAAACTAACAAAAAAAAAAAAATTCAAATTTAAGACTTCAAATGGTTTTTCATTGTTTATTTTACATTCTAAGTTTCTAAAAAATAATATTTAAGGTTATTTGCACATCGGTGCACCAGAAATGTTATTAAACTAATTGAGGTTGAATCACCCAAAACCCCAAAAAATCAAAATTCAATTTTAAGACTTCAAAATGATTTTTCATTCATTGTTTATTTTACATTCTAATTGTTTTTAAAAATAATATTTAAGGTTATTAAAACATCGGTGCACCAGACATCGTTAATAAACGAATAGAATGTTTAAATCACTCTAACAAACTAAAAAAAAAAAAAATCAAATTTAAGACTTCAAATGGTTTTTCATTGTTTATTTGACATTCTAATAGTTTTTAAAAATAATATTTAAGGTTATTTGCACATCGGTGCACCAGAAAATGTAATTAAACTAATTGGGGGTTGAATCACCCAAAACCCACAAAAAATCAAAATTCAAATTTAAGACTTCAAAATGATTTTTCATTGTTTATTTTACATTCTAAGAGTTTTAAAAATAATATTTAAGGTGATAAGCAACATGGTGCACCAGACATCGTTAATAAACGAATAGAATGTTAAATCACTCTACACAAACTAAAAAAAAAAATTCAAATTTAAGACTTCAAAATGGTTTTTCATTGTTTATTTTACATTCTAATAGTTTCTAAAAATAATATTTAAGGTTATTTGCACATCGGTGCACCAGAAAATGTTATTAAACTAATTGAGGGTTGAATCACCCAAAACCCACAAAAAATCAAAATTCAAATTTAAGACTTCAACATGATTTTTCATTGTTTATTTTACATTCTAATTGTTTTAAAAATAATATTTAAGGTTATTAAAACATCGGTGCACCAGACATCGTTAATAAACGAATAGAATGTTAAATCACTCTACACAAACTAAAAAAAAAAAAAATTCAAATTTAAGACTTCAAAATGGTTTTTCATTGTTTATTTGACATTCTAAGAGTTTCTAAAAATAATATTTAAGGTTATTTGCACATCGATCGGTGCACCATAAAACGTAATTAAAGTAATTGGGGTTGAATCACCCAAAACCCACAAAAAATCAAAATTCAAATTTAAGACTTCAACATGATTTTTCATTGTTTATTTTACATTCTAATTGTTTTTAAAAATAATATTTAAGGTTATTAAAACATCGGTGCACCAGACATCGTTAATAAACGAATAGAATGGTTAAATCACTCTACACAAACTAAAAAAAAAAAATTCAAATTTAAGACTTCAAAATGGTTTTTCATTGTTTATTTGACATTCTAATAGTTTCTAAAATAATATTTAAGGTTATTTGCACATCGGTGCACCAAAAATGTTATTAAACTAATTGAGGGTTGAATCACCCAAAACCCACAAAAAATCAAAATTCAAATTTAAGACTTCAACATGATTTTTCATTGTTTATTTTACATTCTAAGAGTTTTTAAAAATTAATTTAAGGTTATAAGCACATCGGTGCACCAGACATCGTTAATAAACGAATAGAATGTTAAATCACTCTACACAAACTAAAAAAAAAAATTCAAATTTAAGACTTCAAAATGGTTTTTTCATTGTTTATTTTACATTCTAATAGTTTCTAAAAATAATATTTAAGGTTTTTGCACATCGGTGCACCAGAAAATGTTATTAAACTAATTGAGGGTTGAATCACCCAAAACCCACAAAAAATCAAAATTCAAATTTAAGACTTCAAATGATTTTTCATTGTTTATTTTACATTCTAAGAGTGTTTTAAAAATTATATTTAAGGTGATAAGCACATTGGTGCACCGGACATCGTTAATAAACGAATAGAATGTTAAATCACTCTACACAAACTAAAAAAAAAAATTCAAATTTAAGACTTCAAAATGGTTTTTCATTGTTTATTTGACATTCTAATAGTTTCTAAAAATAATATTTAAGGTTATTTGCACATCGGTGCACCAGAAAATGTTATTAAACTAATTGAGGGTTGAATCACCCAAAACCCACAAAAAATCAAAATTCAAATTTAAGACTTCAACATGATTTTTCATTGTTTATTTTACATTCTAATTGTTTTTAAAAAATAATATTTAAGGTTATTAAAACATCGGTGCACCAGACATCGTTAATAAACGAATAGAATGTTAAATCACTCTACACAAACTAAAAAAAAAAATTCAAATTTAAGACTTCAAAATGGTTTTTCATTGTTTATTTGACATTCTAATAGTTTCTAAAAATAATATTTAAGTTATTTGCACATCGGTGCACCAGAAAACGTATTAAACTAATTGAGGGTTGAATCACCCAAAACCCACAAAAATAAAATTCAAATTTAAGACTTCAACATGATTTTTCATTGTTTATTTTACATTCTAATTGTTTTTAAAATTAATATTAAGGTTATTAAAACATCGGTGCACCAGACATCGTTATAAACGAATAGAATGTTAAATCACTCTACAAACAAACTAAAAAAAAAAAATTCAAATTAAGACTTCAAAATGGTTTTTCATTGTTTATTTTACATTCTAAAGTTTTTAAAAATAATATTAAGGTTATTTGCACATCGGTGCACCAAAATGTTATTAAACTAATTGAGGGTTGAATCACCAAAACCCACAAAAAATCAAAATTCAAATTTAAGACTTCAAAATGATTTTTCATTGTTTATTTTACATTCTAATAGTTTTAAAAATATATTTAAGGTTATAAGCACATTGGTGCACCAGACATCGTTAATAAACGAATAGAATGTTAAATCACTCTACAACAAACTAAAAAAAAAATTTCAAATTTAAGACTTCAAATGGTTTTTCATTGTTTATTTTACATTCTAATAGTTTCTAAAAATAATATTTAAGGTTATTTGCACATCGGTGCACCAGAAAATGTTATTAACTAATTGAGGGTTGAATCACCCAAAACCACAAAAAATCAAAATTCAAATTTAAGACTTCAAAATGTTTTTCATTGTTTATTTTACATTCTAATAGTTTTTAAAAATAATATTTAAGGTTATTAAGCAAATCGGTGCACCAGACAATCGTTAATAAAGAATAGAATGTTAAATCACTCTAAACACACTAAAAAAAAAATTCAAATTTAAGACTTCAAAATGGTTTTTCATTGTTTATTTGACATTCTAAGAGTTTCTAAAAATAATATTTAAGGTTATTTGCACATCGGTGCCCATAAAACGTAATTAAAGTAATTGGGGGTTGAATCACCCAAACCCACAAAAAATCAAAATTCAATTTAATAAGACTTCAAAATGATTTTTCATTGTTTATTTACATTCTAATTGTTTTTAAAATAATATTTAAGGTTATTAAAACATCGGTGCACCAGACATCGTTAATAAACGAATAGAATGGTTAAATCACTCTACACAACACTAAAAAAAAAAAATTCAATTTAAGACTTCAAAATGGTTTTTCATTGTTTATTTGACATTCTAATAGTTTCTAAAAATAATATTTAAGGTTATTTGCACATCGGTGCACCAGAAAATGTTATTAAACTAATTGAGGTTTGAATCACCCAAAACCCACAAAAAATCAAAATTCAAATTTAAGACTTCAACATGATTTTTCATTGTTTATTTTACATTCTAAGTTTTTAAAAATATATTTAAGGTGATAAGCACATTGGTGCATTGGACATCGTTAATAAACGAATAGAATGTTAAATCACTCTACACAAACTAAAAAAAAAAATTCAAATTTAAGACTTCAAAATGGTTTTTCATTGTTTTTTTACATTCTAATAGTTTCTAAAATAATATTTAAGGTTATTTGCACATCGGTGCACCAGAAAATGTTAATAAACTAATTGAGGGTTGAATCACCCAAAACCCACAAAAAATCAAATTCAAATTTAAGACTTCAAAATGGTTTTTCATTGTTTATTTTACATTCTAAGAGTTTTAAAAAATTATATTTAAGGTTATAAGCACATCGGTGCACCAGACATCGTTAATAAACGAATAGAATGTTAAATCACTCTACACAAACTAAAAAAAAAAATTCAAATTTAAGACTTCAAAATGGTTTTTCATTGTTTATTTGACATTCTAAGGTTTTTAAAAATAATATTTAAGGTTTATTTGCACATCGGTGCACCAGAAATGTTATTAAACTAATTGAGGGTTGAATCACCCAAAACCCACAAAAAATCAAAATTCAAATTTAAGACTTCAACATGATTTTTCATTGTTTATTTTACATTCTAATTGTTTTTAAAAAATAATATTTAAGGTTATTAAACACGGTGCACCAACATCGTTAATAAACGAATAGAATGTTAAATCACTCTACACAAACTAAAAAAAAAAATTCAAATTTAAGACTTCAAAATGGTTTTTCATTGTTTATTTGACATTCTAATAGTTTTTAAAAATAATATTTAAGGTTATTTGCACATCGGTGCACCATAAACGTATTAACTAATTGGGGGTTGAATCACCCAAAACCCACAAAAAATCAAAATTCAAATTTAAGACTTCAACATGATTTTTCATTGTTTATTTTACATTCTAATTGTTTTTAAAAATAATATTTAAGGTTATTAAAACATCGGTGCACCAGACATCGTTAATAAACGAATAGAAGGTTAAATCACTCTACACAAACTAAAAAAAAAAAATTCAAATTTAAGACTTCAAAATGGTTTTTCATTGTTTATTTGACATTCTAATAGTTTCTAAAAATAATATTTAAGGTTATTAGCACATCGGTGCACCAGAAATGTTATTAAACTAATTGAGGGTTGAATCACCCAAACACCCAAAAAATCAAAATTCAAATTTAAGACTTCAACATGATTTTTCATTGTTTATTTTACATTCTAATGTTTTTAAAAATAATATTTAAGGTTATTAAAACATCGGTGCACCAGACATCGTTAATAAACGAATAGAATGTTAAATCACTCTACACAAACTAAAAAAAAAAAATTCAAATTTAAGACTTCAAAATGGTTTTTCATTGTTTATTTGACATTCTATAAGTTTCTAAAAATAATATTTAAGGTTATTTGCACATCGGTGCACCAAAATGTTATTAAACTAATTGAGGGTTGAATCACCCAAAACCCACAAAAATCAAAATTCAAATTTAAGACTTCAAAATGGTTTTTCATTGTTTATTTTACATTCTAAGAGTTTTTAAAAATTATATTTAAGGTGATAGCACATGGTGCACCGACATCGTTAATAAACGAATAGAATGTTAAATCACTCTACACAAACTAAAAAAAAAAAAATTCAAATTTAAGACTTCAAAATGGTTTTTCATTGTTTATTTTACATTCTAATAGTTTCTAAAATAATATTTAAGGTTATTTGCACATCGGTGCACCATAAAACGTAATTAAACTAATTGGGGGTTGAATCACCCAAAACCCACAAAAAATCAAAATTCAAATTTAAGACTTCAACATGATTTTTCATTGTTTATTTTACATTCTAATTGTTTTTAAAAATAATATTTAAGGTTATTAAAACATCGGTGCACCAGACATCGTTAATAAACGAATAGAATGTTAAATCACTCTACACAAACTAAAAAAAAAAATTCAAATTTAAGACTTCAAAATGGTTTTTCATTGTTTATTTGACATTCTAATAGTTTCTAAAAATAATATTTAAGGTTATTAGCACATCGGTGCACCAAAAATGTTATTAAACTAATTGAGGGTTGAATCACCCAAAACCCACAAAAAATCAAAATTCAAATTTAAGACTTCAAATGATTTTTCATTGTTTATTTTACATTCTAATTGTTTTTAAAAATAATATTTAAGGTTATTAAAACATCGGTGCACCAGACATCGTTAATAAACGAATAGAATGTTAAATCACTCTACACACAACAAAAAAAAAAAAAATTCAAATTTAAGACTTCAAAATGGTTTTTCATTGTTTATTTGACATTCTAATAGTTTTTAAAAATAATATTTAAGGTTATTAGCACATCGGTGCACCAGAAAATGTTATTAAACTAATTGAGGGTTGAATCACCCAAAACCCACAAAAAAAATCAAAATTCAAATTTAAGACTTCAACATGGTTTTTCATTGTTTATTTTACATTCTAAGAGTTTTAAAAAATTATATTTAAGGTTATAAGCACATCGGTGCACCGGACATCGTTAATAAACGAATAGAATGTTAAATCACTCTACAACAACTAAAAAAAAAAAATTCAAATTTAAGACTTCAAAATGGTTTTTCATTGTTTATTTTACATTCTAATAGTTTCTAAAAATAATATTTAAGGTTATTTGCACATCGGTGCACCAGAAAATGTTATTAAACTAATTGAGGGTTGAATCACCCAAACCCACAAAAAATCAAAATTCAAATTTAAGACTTCAAAATGGTTTTTCATTGTTTATTTTACATTCTAATAGTTTTTAAAAAAATATATTTAAGGTAAAGCAAATTGGTGCACCGACATCGTTAATAAACGAATAGAATGTTAATCACTCTACACAAACTAAAAAAAAAATTCAAATTTAAGACTTCAAAATGGTTTTTCATTGTTTATTTTACATTCTAATAGTTTTTAAAAATAATATTTAAGGTTATTAGCAAATCGGTGCACCAGACATCGTTAATAAACGAATAGAATGTTAAATCACTCTACACAAACTAAAAAAAAAAAATTCAAATTTAAGACTTCAAATGGTTTTTCATTGTTTATTTGACATTCTAATAGTTTCTCTAAAATAATATTTAAGGTTATTTGCACATCGGTGCACCAGAAAATGTTATTAAACTAATTGAGGGTTGAATCACCCAAACCCACAAAAAATCAAAATTCAAATTTAAGACTTCAACATGATTTTTCATTGTTTATTTTACATTCTATTGTTTTTAAAATAATATTTTAGGTTATTAAAACATCGGTGCACCAGACATCGTTAATAAACGAATAGAATGTTAAATCACTCTACACAAACTAAAAAAAAAAATTCAAATTTAAGACTTCAAAATGGTTTTTCATTGTTTATTTGACATTCTAATAGTTTCTAAAAATAATATTTAAGGTTATTTGCACATCGGTGCGCCATAAACGTAATTAAAGTAATTGGGGGTTGAATCACCCAAACCCACAAAAAATCAAATTCAAATTTAAGACTTCAACATGATTTTTCATTGTTTATTTTACATTCTAATTGTTTTTAAAAATAATATTTAAGGTTATTAAAACATCGGTGCACCAGACATCGTTAATAAACGAATAGAAGGTTAAATCACTCTACACACAAACTAAAAAAAAAAAAATCAAATTTAAGACTTCAAAATGGTTTTTCATTGTTTATTTGACATTCTATAGTTTCTAAAAATAATATTTAAGGTTATTAGCACATCGGTGCACCAGAAATGTTATTAAACTAATTGAGGGTTGAATCACCCAAACCCACAAAAAATCAAAATTCAAATTTAAGACTTCAAAATGGTTTTTCATTGTTTATTTTACATTCTAAGAGTTTTTAAAAATTATATTTAAGGTGATAAGCACATTGGTGCACCGGACATCGTTAATAAACGAATAGAATGTTAAATCACTCTACACAAACTAAAAAAAAAATTCAAATTCATTTAGACTTCAAAATGGTTTTTCATTGTTTATTTACATTCTAATAGTTTCTAAAAATAATATTTAAGGTTATTTGCACATCGGTGCACCAGAAAATGTTATTAAACTAATTGAGGTTGAATCCCCAAAACCCACAAAAAAATCAAAATTCAAATTTAAGACTTCAACATGATTTTTCATTGTTTATTTTACATTCTAATGTTTTTAAAAATAATATTTAAGGTTATTAAACATCGGTGCACCAGACATCGTTAATAAACGAATAGAATGTTAAATCACTCTACACAACTAAAAAAAAAAAAAATTCAAATTTAAGACTTCAAAATGGTTTTTCATTGTTTATTTGACATTCTAATAGTTTCTAAAAATAATATTTAAGGTTATTTGCACATCGGTGCACCATAAAACGTAATTAAAGTAATTGGGGGTTGAATCACCCAAAACCCACAAAAATCAAAATTCAAATTTAAGACTTCAACATGATTTTTCATTGTTTATTTTACATTCTAATTGTTTTTAAAAATAATATTTAAGGTTATTAAACATCGGTGCACCAGACATCGTTAATAAACGAATAGAATGTTAAATCACTCTACACAAACTAAAAAAAAAAATTCAAATTTAAGACTTCAAAATGGTTTTTCATTGTTTATTTGACATTCTAATAGTTTCTAAAAATAATATTTAAGGTTATTTGCACATCGGTGCACCAGAAAATGTTATTAAACTAATTGAGGGTTGAATCACCCAAAACCCACAAAAAATCAAAATTCAAATTTAAGACTTCAACATGATTTTTCATTGTTTATTTTACATTCTAATTGTTTTTAAAAATAATATTTAAGGTTATTAAAACATCGGTGCACCAGACATCGTTAATAAACGAATAGAATGTTAAATCACTCTACAACAAACTAAAAAAAAAAAATTCAAATTTAAGACTTCAAAATGGTTTTTCATTGTTTATTTGACATTCTAATATGTTTCTAAAAATAATATTTAAGGTTATTAGCACATCGGTGCACCAGAAAATGTTATTAAACTAATTGAGGGTTGAATCACCCAAAACCCACAAAAATCAAAATTCAAATTTAAGACTTCAAAATGGTTTTTCATTGTTTATTTTACATTCTAAGAGTTTTAAAATTATATTTAAGGTTATAAGCACATTGGTGCACCAGACATCGTTAATAAACGAATAGAAGGTTAAATCACTCTACACAACTAAAAAAAAAAAAATTCAAATTTAAGACTTCAAATGGTTTTTCATTGTTTATTTGACATTCTATAAGTTTCTAAAAATAATATTTAAGGTTATTTGCACATCGGTGCACCAGAAAATGTTATTAAACTAATTGAGGTTGAATCACACCCAAACCCAAAAAAATCAAAATTCAAATTTAAGACTTCAAAATGATTTTTCATTGTTTATTTTACATTCTAAAGTTTTAAAAAAATTATATTTAAGGTGATAGCACATCGGTGCACCGGACATCGTTAATAAACGAATAGAATGTTAATCACTCTACACCTAAACTAAAAAAAAAAATTCAAATTTAAGACTTCAAAATGGTTTTTCATTGTTTATTTTACATTCTAAAGTTTCTAAAAATAATATTTAAGGTTATTTGCACATCGGTGCACCATAAAATGTTATTAAACTAATTGAGGGTTGAATCACCCAAAACCCACAAAAATCAAAATTCAATTTAAGACTTCAACATGATTTTTCATTGTTTATTTTACATTCTAATTGTTTTAAAAATAATATTTAAGGTATTAAACATCGGTGCACCAGACATCGTTAATAAACGAATAGAATGTTAAATCACTCTACAACAAACTAAAAAAAAAAAATTCAAATTTAAGACTTCAAAATGGTTTTTCATTGTTTATTTGACATTCTAAGAGTTTCTAAAAATAATATTTTAAGGTTATTTGCACATCGGTGCACCATAAAACGTAATTAAAGTAATTGGGGTTTGAATCACCCAAACCCACAAAAATCAAAATTCAAATTTAAGACTTCAACATGATTTTTCATTGTTTATTTTACATTCTAATTGTTTTAAAAATAATATTTAAGGTTATTAAACATGGTGCACCAGACATCGTTAATAAACGAATAGAAGTTAAATCACTCTACACAAACTAAAAAAAAAAATTCAAATTTAAGACTTCAAAATGGTTTTTCATTGTTTATTTGACATTCTAATAGTTTCTAAAAATATATTTAAGGTTATTTGCACATCGGTGCACCAGAAAATGTTATTAAACTAATTGAGAGTTTAATCACCCAAAACCCACAAAAAATCAAAATTCAAATTTAAGACTTCAACATGATTTTTCATTGTTTATTTTACATTCTAATTGTTTTTAAAAATAATATTTAAGGTTATTAAAACATCGGTGCACCAGACATCGTTAATAAACGAATAGAAGTTAAATCACTCTACAACAAACAAAAAAAAAAAAATTAAAATTTAAGACCTCAAAATGGTTTTTCATTGTTTATTTGACATTCTACGAGTTTCTAAAAATAATATTTAAGGTTATTTGCACATCGGTGCACCAGAAAATGTTATTAAACTAATTGAGGGTTGAATCACCCAAAACCCACAAAAAATCAAAATTCAATTTTAAGACTTCAACATGATTTTTCATTGTTTATTTTACATTCTAAGAGTTTTTAAAAATTATATTTAAGGTGATAAGCACATTGGTGCATTGGACATCGTTAATAAACGAATAGAATGTTAAATCACTCTACACAAACTAAAAAAAAAAAATTCAAATTTAAGACTTCAAAATGGTTTTTCATTGTTTATTTGACATTCTAATAGTTTCTAAAAATAATATTTAAGGTTATTTGCACATCGGTGCACCAGAAACGTTATAAACTAATTGAGGTTTGAATCACCCAAAACCCACAAAAAATCAAAATTCAAATTTAAGACTTCAACAATGGTTTTTCATTGTTTATTTTACATTCTAATTGTTTTTAAAAATAATATTTAAGGTTATTAAAACATCGGTGCACCAGAAATCGTTAATAAACGAATAGAAGGTTAAATCACTCTACAAACAAACTAAAAAAAAAAAAAATTCAAATTTAAGACTTCAAAATGGTTTTTTCATTGTTTATTTGACATTCTAATAGTTTCTAAAATAAATATTTTAAGGTTATTAGCACATCGGTGCACCAGAAAATGTTATAAACTAATTGAGGGTTGAATCACCCAAAACCCACAAAAAATCAAAATTCAAATTTAAGACTTCAACATGATTTTTCATTGTTTTATTTTACATTCTAATGTTTTTTAAAAATAATATTTAAGGTTATTAAAACATCGGTGCACCAGACATCGTTAATAAACGAATAGAAGGTTAAATCACTCTACACAAACTAAAAAAAAAAAAATTCAAATTTAAGACTTCAAAATGGTTTTTCATTGTTTATTTGACATTCTAATAGTTTCTAAAAATAATATTTAAGGTTATTTGCACATCGGTGCACCAGAAATGTTATTAAACTAATTGAGGGTTGAATCACCCCAAAACCCACAAAAAATCAAATTCAAATTTAAGACTTCAAAATGGTTTTTCATTGTTTATTTTACATTCTAAGAGTTTTTAAAAAAAAATATTTAAGGTTATAAGCACATTGGTGCACCAGACATCGTTAATAAACGAATAGAATGTTAATCACTCTACACAAACTAAAAAAAAAAATTCAAATTTAAGACTCAAAATGGTTTTTCATTGTTTATTTACATTCTAGAGTTTCTAAAAATAATATTTAAGGTTATAAGCACATTGGTGCACCAGACATCGTTAATAAACGAATAGAATGTTAAATCACTCTACACAACTAAAAAAAAAAATTCAAATTTAAGACTTCAAAATGGTTTTTCATTGTTTATTTGACATTCTAATAGTTTCTAAAAATAATATTTAAGGTTATTTGCACATCGGTGCACCAGAAAATGTTATTAAACTAATTGAGGGTTGAATCACCCAAAACCCACAAAAATCAAAATTCAAATTTAAGACTTCAACATGATTTTTCATTGTTTATTTTACATTCTAATTGTTTTAAAAATAATATTTAAGGTTATTAAAACATCGGTGCACCAGACATCGTTAATAAACGAATAGAATGTTAAATCACTCTACACAAACTAAAAAAAAAAAATTCAAATTTAAGACTTCAAAATGGTTTTTCATTGTTTATTTGACATTCTAAGAGTTTCTAAAAATAATATTTAAGGTTATTTGCACATCGGTGCACCATAAAACGTAATTAAGTAATTGGGGTTGAATCACCCAAAACCCACAAAAAATCAAAATTCAAATTTAAGACTTCAACATGATTTTTCATTGTTTATTTTACATTCTAATTGTTTTTAAAAATAATATTTAAGGTTATTAAAACATCGGTGCACCAGACATCGTTAATAAACGAATAGAATGTTAAATCACTCTACACAAACTAAAAAAAAAAAAATTCAAATTTAAGACTTCAAAATGGTTTTTCATTGTTTATTTGACATTCTATAGTTTCTAAAAATAATATTTAAGGTTATTAGCACATCGGTGCACCAGAAAATGTTATTAAACTAATTGAGGTTGAATCACCCAAACCCACAAAAAATCAAAATTCAAATTTAAGACTTCAAAATGGTTTTTCATTGTTTATTTACATTCTAAGAGTTTTTAAAAATTAATATTTAAGGTTATAAGCACATTGGTGCACCGGACATCGTTAATAAACGAATAGAATGTTAAATCACTCTACACAAACTAAAAAAAAAATTCAAATTTAAGACTTCAAAATGGTTTTTCATTGTTTATTTTACATTCTAATAGTTTCTAAAAATAATATTTAAGGTTATTTGCACATCGGTGCACCAGAAAATGTTATTAAACTAATTGAGGGTTGAATCACCCAAACCCACAAAAATCAAAATTCAAATTTAAGACTTCAACATGATTTTTCATTGTTTATTTTACATTCTAATTGTTTTTAAAAATAATATTTAAGGTTATTAAAACATCGGTGCACCAGACATCGTTAATAAACGAATAGAATGTTAAATCACTCTACACAAACTAAAAAAAAAAAATTCAAATTTAAGACTTCAAAATGGTTTTTCATTGTTTATTTGACATTCTAGAGTTTCTAAAAATAATATTTAAGGTTATTTGCACATCGGTGCACCATAAAACGTAATTAAAGTAATTGGGGGTTGAATCACCCAAAACCCACAAAAAATCAAAATCAAATTTAAGACTTCAAATGATTTTTCATTGTTTATTTTACATTCTAATTGTTTTTAAAAATAATATTTAAGGTTATTAAAACATCGGTGCACCAGACATCGTTAATAAACGAATAGAAGGTTAAATCACTCTACACAAACTAAAAAAAAAAATTCAAATTTAAGACTTCAAAATGGTTTTTCATTGTTTATTTGACATTCTAATAGTTTCTAAAAATAATATTTAAGGTTATTAGCACATCGGTGCACCAGAAATGTTATTAAACTAATTGAGGTTGAATCACCCAAAACCCACAAAAATCAAAATTCAAATTTAAGACTTCAACATGATTTTTCATTGTTTATTTTACATTCTAATTGTTTTTAAAAATAATTTTAAGGTTATTAAACATCGGTGCACCAGACATCGTTAATAAACGAATAGAGGTTAAATCACTCTACACAAACTAAAAAAAAAAATTCAAATTTAAGACTTCAAAATGGTTTTTCATTGTTTATTTGACATTCTAAAGTTTCTAAAAATAATATTTAAGGTTATAACACATCGGTGCACCAAAAATGTTATTAAACTAATTGAGGGTTGAATCACCCAAAACCCACAAAAAATCAAAATTCAAATTTAAGACTTCAAATGGTTTTTCATTGTTTATTTTACATTCTAAGAGTTTTTAAAAATTATATTTAAGGTTATTAAGCACATTGGTGCACCAGACATCGTTAATAAACGAATAGAAGGTTAAATCACTCTACACAAACTAAAAAAAAAAAATTCAAATTTAAGACTTCAAAATGGTTTTTCATTGTTTATTTGACATTCTAAAGTTTCTAAAAATAATATTTAAGGTTATTAGCACATCGGTGCACCAGAAAATGTTATTAAACTAATTGAGGGTTGAATCACCCAAAACCCACAAAAAATCAAAATTCAAATTTAAGACTTCAAAATGGTTTTTCATTGTTTATTTTACATTCTAAGAGTTTTTAAAAATATATTTAAGGTGATAAGCACATCGGTGCACCAGGACATCGTTAATAAACGAATAGAATGTTAAATCACTCTACACAAACTAAAAAAAAAAAAAATTCAAATTTAAGACTTCAAAATGGTTTTTCATTGTTTATTTTACATTCTAATAGTTTCTAAAAATAATATTTAAGGTTATTTGCACATCGGTGCACCAGAATGTTATTAAACTAATTGGGGTTGAATCACCAAAACCCACAAAAATCAAAATTCAAATTTAAGACTTCAACATGATTTTTCATTGTTTATTTTACATTCTAATTGTTTTTAAAAATAATATTTAAGGTTATTAAACATCGGTGCACCAGACATCGTTAATAAACGAATAGAATGTTAAATCACTCTACACAAACTAAAAAAAAAAATTCAAATTTAAGACTTCAAAATGGTTTTTCATTGTTTATTTGACATTCTAAGAGTTTCTAAAAATAATATTTAAGGTTATTGCACATCGGTGCACCATAAACGTAATTAAACTAATTGGGGTTGAATCACCCAAACCCACAAAAAATCAAAATTCAAATTTAAGACTTCAACATGATTTTTCATTGTTTATTTTACATTCTAATTGTTTTTAAAAATAATATTTAAGGTTATTAAACATCGGTGCACCAGACATCGTTAATAAACGAATAGAAGGTTAAATCACTCTACACAAACTAAAAAAAAAAAAATTCAAATTTAAGACTTCAAAATGGTTTTTCATTGTTTATTTGACATTCTAATAGTTTCTAAAAATAATATTTAAGGTTATTTGCACATCGGTGCACCAGAAAATGTTATTAAACTAATTGAGGGTTGAATCACCCAAACCCACAAAAAATCAAATTCAAATTTAAGACTTCAACATGATTTTTCATTGTTTATTTTACATTCTAATGTTTTTAAAAATAATATTTAAGGTTATTAAAACATCGGTGCACCAGACATCGTTAATAAACGAATAGAATGTTAAATCACTCTACACAAACTAAAAAAAAAAATTCAAATTTAAGACTTCAAAATGGTTTTTCATTGTTTATTTGACATTCTAATAGTTTCTAAAAATAATATTTAAGGTTATTTGCACATCGGTGCACCAGAAAATGTTATTAAACTAATTGAGGGTTGAATCACCCAAAACCCACAAAAAATCAAAATTCAAATTTAAGACTTCAAAATGATTTTTCATTGTTTATTTTACATTCTAAGATTTTTAAAAATTATATTTAAGGTTATAAGCACATCGGTGCACCAGACATCGTTAATACGAATAGAATGTTAAATCACTCTACACAAACTAAAAAAAAAAATTCAAATTTAAGACTTCAAAATGGTTTTTCATTGTTTATTTGACATTCTAAGAGTTTCTAAAAATAATATTTAAGGTTATTTGCACATCGGTGCACCAGAAAACGTAATTAAACTAATTGGGGGTTGAATCACCCAAACCCACAAAAAATCAAAATTCAAATTTAAGACTTCAACATGATTTTTCATTGTTTATTTTACATTCTAATTGTTTTTAAAAATAATATTTAAGGTTATTAAAACATCGGTGCACCAGACATCGTTAATAAACGAATAGAAGGTTAAATCACTCTACACAAACTAAAAAAAAAAAATTCAAATTTAAGACTTCAAAATGGTTTTTCATTGTTTATTTGACATTCTAATAGTTTCTAAAAATAATATTTAAGGTTATTGCACATCGGTGCACCAGAAAATGTTATTAAACTAATTGAGGGTTGAATCACCCAAAACCCACAAAAAATCAAAATTCAAATTTAAGACTTCAACATGATTTTTCATTGTTTATTTTACATTCTAATTGTTTTTAAAAATAATATTTAAGGTTATTAAACACATCGGTGCACCAGACATCGTTAATAAACGAATAGAAGGTTAAATCACTCTACACAAACTAAAAAAAAAAATTCAAATTTAAGACTTCAAAATGGTTTTTCATTGTTTATTTTACATTCTAATAGTTTCTAAAAATAATATTTAAGGTTATTTGCACATCGGTGCACCAGAAATGTTATTAAACTAATTGAGGGTTGAATCACCCAAAACCCACAAAAAATCAAAATTCAAATTTAAGACTTCAAAATGGTTTTTCATTGTTTATTTTACATTCTAAGAGTTTTAAAAAATTATATTTAAGGTTATAAGCACATCGGTGCACCAGACATCGTTAATAAACGAATAGAATGTTAAATCACTCTACACAAACTAAAAAAAAAAATTCAAATTTAAGACTTCAAAATGGTTTTTCATTGTTTATTTGACATTCTAATAGTTTCTAAAAATAATATTTAAGGTTATTTGCACATCGGTGCACCAGAAAACGTAATTAAACTAATTGGGGGTTGAATCACCCAAACCCACAAAAATCAAAATTCAAATTTAAGACTTCAAATGATTTTTCATTGTTTATTTTACATTCTAATGTTTTTAAAAATATATTTAAGGTTTAAAACATCGGTGCACCAGACATCGTTAATAAACGAATAGAAGGTTAAATCACTCTACACAAACTAAAAAAAAAAAAATTCAAATTTAAGACTTCAAAATGGTTTTTCATTGTTTATTTGACATTCTAATAGTTTCTAAAAATAATATTTAAGGTTTTAACACATCGGTGCACCAGAAAATGTTATTAAACTAATTGAGGGTTGAATCACCCAAAACCCACAAAAATCAAAATTCAAATTTAAGACTTCAACATGATTTTTCATTGTTTATTTTACATTCTAATTGTTTTTAAAAATAATATTTAAGGTATTAAAACATCGGTGCACCAGACATCGTTAATAAACGAATAGAATGTTAAATCACTCTACACAACAAAAAAAAAAAATTCAAATTTAAGACTTCAAAATGGTTTTTCATTGTTTATTGACATTCTAATAGTTTCTAAAAATAATATTTAAGGTTATTTGCACATCGGTGCACCAGAAATGTTATTAAACTAATTGAGGGTTGAATCACCCAAACCCACAAAAAATCAAATTCAAATTTAAGACTTCAAAATGATTTTTCATTGTTTATTTTACATTCTAAGAGTTTTTAAAAATATATTTAAGGTTATAAAACACATCGGTGCACCAGAATCGTTAATAAACGAATAGAATGTTAAATCACTCTACACAAACTAAAAAAAAAAAATTCAAATTTAAGACTTCAAAATGGTTTTTCATTGTTTATTTGACATTCTAATAGTTTCTAAAAATAATATTTAAGGTTATTTGCACATCGGTGCACCAGAAAACGTAATTAAATAATTGAGGGTTGAATCACCCCAAAACCCACAAAAATCAAAATTCAAATTTAAGACTTCAACATGATTTTTTCATTGTTTATTTTACATTCTAATTGTTTTTAAAAATAATATTTAAGGTTATTAAACACATCGTGCACCAGACATCGTTAATAAACGAATAGAAGGTTAAATCACTCTACACAAACTAAAAAAAAAAAAATTCAAATTTAAGACTTCAAAATGGTTTTTCATTGTTTATTTGACATTCTAATAGTTTCTAAAAAATATATTTAAGGTTATTTGCACATCGGTGCACCAGAAAATGTTATTAAACTAATTGAGGGTTGAATCACCCAAAACCACAAAAAAAATCAAAATTCAAATTTAAGACTTCAACATGATTTTTCATTGTTTATTTTACATTCTAATTGTTTTAAAAATATATTTAAGGTTATTAAAACATCGGTGCACCAGACATCGTTAATAAACGAATAGAAGTTAAATCACTCTACACAACTAAAAAAAAAAAAATTCAAATTTAAGACTTCAAAATGGTTTTTCATTGTTTATTTGACATTCTAATAGTTTCTAAAAATAATATTTAAGGTTATTTGCACATCGGTGCACCAGAAAGTTATTAAACTAATTGAGGGTTGAATCACCCAAACCCACAAAAAATCAAAATTCAAATTTAAGACTTCAAAATGGTTTTTCATTGTTTATTTTACATTCTAAGAGTTTTAAAAAATTATTTAAGGTTATAAGCAATTGGTGCACCAGACATCGTTAATAAACGAATAGAATGTTAAATCACTCTACACAAACTAAAAAAAAAATTCAAATTTAAGACTTCAAAATGGTTTTTCATTGTTTATTTGACATTCTAAAGTTTCTAAAAATAATATTTAAGGTATATTTGCACATCGGTGCACCATAAAACGTAATTAAAGTAATTGAGGGTTGAATCACCCAAAACCCACAAAAAATCAAAATTCAAATTTAAGACTTCAACATGATTTTTCATTGTTTATTTTACATTCTAATTGTTTTTAAAAATAATATTTAAGGTTATTAAACATCGGTGCACCAGACATCGTTAATAAACGAATAGAAGGTTAAATCACTCTACACAAACTAAAAAAAAAAATTCAAATTTAAGACTTCAAAATGGTTTTTCATTGTTTATTTGACATTCTAATAGTTTCTAAAAATAATATTTAAGGTTATTTGCACATCGGTGCACCAGAAATGTTATTAAACTAATTGAGAGTTGAATCACCCAAACCCACAAAAATCAAAATTCAAATTTAAGACTTCAACATGATTTTTCATTGTTTATTTTACATTCTAATTGTTTTTAAAATAATATTTAAGGTTATTAAAACATCGGTGCACCAGACATCGTTAATAAACGAATAGATGGTTAAATCACTCTACACAAACTAAAAAAAAAAAATTCAAATTTAAGACTTCAAATGGTTTTTCATTCATTGTTTATTTGACATTCTAATAGTTTCTAAAAATAATATTTAAGGTTATTTGCACATCGGTGCACCAGAAAATGTTATAAACTAATTGAGGGTTGAATCACCCAAACCCACAAAAATCAAAATTCAAATTTAAGACTTCAAAATGATTTTTCATTGTTTATTTTACATTCTAAGAGTTTTTAAAATTATATTTAAGGTTATAAGCACATTGGTGCACCGGACATCGTTAATAAACGAATAGAATGTTAAATCACTCTACACAAACTAAAAAAAAAAAATTCAAATTTAAGACTTCAAAATGGTTTTTCATTGTTTATTTGACATTCTAATAGTTTCTAAAAATAATATTTAAGGTTATTTGCACATCGGTGCACCAGAAATGTTATTAACTAATTGAGGGTTGAATCACCCAAAACCCACAAAAAATCAAAATTCAAATTTAAGACTTCAAAATGATTTTTCATTGTTTATTTTACATTCTAAGAGTTTTAAAAAATTATATTTAAGGTATAGCACATGGTGCACCAGGACATCGTTAATAAACGAATAGAATGTTAAATCACTCTACAAACAAACAAAAAAAAAAATTCAAATTTAAGACTTCAAAATGGTTTTTCATTGTTTATTTGACATTCTAAGAGTTTCTAAAAATAATATTTAAGGTTATTTGCACATCGGTGCACCATAAAACGTAATTAAGTAATTGGGGGTTGAATCACCCAAACCCACAAAAAATCAAAATTCAAATTTAAGACTTCAACATGATTTTTCATTGTTTATTTTACATTCTAATTGTTTTTAAAAATAATATTTAAGTTATTAAAACATCGGTGCACCAGACATCGTTAATAAACGAATAGAAGGTTAATCACTCTACACAAACTAAAAAAAAAAAAATTCAAATTTAAGACTTCAAAATGGTTTTTCATTGTTTATTTGACATTCTAATAGTTTCTAAAAATAATATTTAAGGTTATTAGCACATCGGTGCACCAGAAAATGTTATTAAACTAATTGAGGGTTGAATCACCCAAAACCCACAAAAAATCAAAATTCAAATTTAAGACTTCAACATGATTTTTCATTGTTTATTTTACATTCTAATTGTTTTTAAAAATAATATTTAAGGTTATTAAAACATCGGTGCACCAGACATCGTTAATAAACGAATAGAAGTTTAAATCACTCTACACAAACTAAAAAAAAAAAATTCAAATTTAAGACTTCAAAATGGTTTTTCATTGTTTATTTGACATTCTATAGTTTCTAAAAATATTTAAGGTTATTACACATCGGTGCACCAGAAAATGTTAATTAAACTAATTGAGGGTTGAATCACCCAAACCCACAAAAAAAAAATTCAATTTAAGACTTCAAAATGGTTTTTCATTGTTTATTTTACATTCTATAGTTTTTAAAATTATATTTAAGGTTATAACACATTGGTGCATGGACATCGTTAATAAACGAATAGAATGTTAAATCACTCTACACAAACTAAAAAAAAAATTCAAATTTAAGACTTCAAAATGGTTTTTCATTGTTTATTTTACATTCTAATAGTTTCTAAAATAATATTTAAGGTTATTGCACATCGGTGCACCAGAAAATGTTATTAAACTAATTGAGGGTTGAATCACCCAAAA
>NW_021014796.1:0-124673 GCF_003676215.2 Rhopalosiphum maidis
TAAAATTGCACCAATCGTTAAGACACTCTCAAAATGGTTTTTCATTGTTTATTTTACATTCTAAGAGTTTTTAAAAATAATATTTAAGGTTATAAGCACATTGGTGCACGGACATCGTTAATAAACGAATAGAATGTTAAATCACTCTACACAAACTAAAAAAAAAAATTCAAATTTAAGACTTCAAAATGGTTTTTCATTGTTTATTTGACATTCTAATAGTTTCTAAAAATAATTTTAAGGTTATTTGCACATCGGTGCACCAGAAAATGTTATTAAACTAATTGAGGGTTGAATCACCCAAAACCACAAAAAATCAAAATTCAAATTTAAGACTTCAAAATGATTTTTCATTGTTTATTTTACATTCTAATTGTTTTTAAAAATAATATTTAAGGTTATTAAAACATCGGTGCACCAGACATCGTTAATAAACGAATAGAATGTTAAATCACTCTACACAAACTAAAAAAAAAAAATTCAAATTTAAGACTTCAAAATGGTTTTTCATTGTTTATTTGACATTCTAAGAGTTTCTAAAAATAATATTTAAGGTTATTTGCACATCGGTGCACCATAAAACGTAATTAAACTAATTGGGGGTTGAATCACCCAAAACCCACAAAAAATCAAAATTCAAATTTAAGACTTCAACATGATTTTTCATTGTTTATTTTACATTCTAATTGTTTTTAAAAATAATATTTAAGGTTATTAAAACATCGGTGCACCAGACATCGTTAATAAACGAATAGAAGGTTAAATCACTCTACACAAACTAAAAAAAAAAAAATTCAAATTTAAGACTTCAAAATGGTTTTTCATTGTTTATTTGACATTCTAATAGTTTCTAAAAATAATATTTAAGGTTATTAGCACATCGGTGCACCAGAAAATGTTATTAAACTAATTGAGGGTTGAATCACCCAAAACCCACAAAAAATCAAAATTCAAATTTAAGACTTCAACATGATTTTTCATTGTTTATTTTACATTCTAATTGTTTTTAAAAATAATATTTAAGGTTATTAAAACATCGGTGCACCAGACATCGTTAATAAACGAATAGAATGTTAAATCACTCTACACAAACTAAAAAAAAAAAATTCAAATTTAAGACTTCAAAATGGTTTTTCATTGTTTATTTGACATTCTATAAGTTTCTAAAAATAATATTTAAGGTTATTTGCACATCGGTGCACCAGAAAATGTTATTAAACTAATTGAGGGTTGAATCACCCAAAACCCACAAAAAATCAAAATTCAAATTTAAGACTTCAAAATGGTTTTTCATTGTTTATTTTACATTCTAAGAGTTTTTAAAAATTATATTTAAGGTGATAAGCACATTGGTGCACCGGACATCGTTAATAAACGAATAGAATGTTAAATCACTCTACACAAACTAAAAAAAAAAAATTCAAATTTAAGACTTCAAAATGGTTTTTCATTGTTTATTTTACATTCTAATAGTTTCTAAAAATAATATTTAAGGTTATTTGCACATCGGTGCACCAGAAAATGTTATTAAACTAATTGAGGGTTGAATCACCCAAAACCCACAAAAAATCAAAATTCAAATTTAAGACTTCAACATGATTTTTCATTGTTTATTTTACATTCTAATTGTTTTTAAAAATAATATTTAAGGTTATTAAAACATCGGTGCACCAGACATCGTTAATAAACGAATAGAATGTTAAATCACTCTACACAAACTAAAAAAAAAAATTCAAATTTAAGACTTCAAAATGGTTTTTCATTGTTTATTTGACATTCTAAGAGTTTCTAAAAATAATATTTAAGGTTATTTGCACATCGGTGCACCAGAAAACGTAATTAAACTAATTGGGGGTTGAATCACCCAAAACCCACAAAAAATCAAAATTCAAATTTAAGACTTCAACATGATTTTTCATTGTTTATTTTACATTCTAATTGTTTTTAAAAATAATATTTAAGGTTATTAAAACATCGGTGCACCAGACATCGTTAATAAACGAATAGAAGGTTAAATCACTCTACACAAACTAAAAAAAAAAAATTCAAATTTAAGACTTCAAAATGGTTTTTCATTGTTTATTTGACATTCTATAGTTTCTAAAAATAATATTTAAGGTTATTAGCACATCGGTGCACCAGAAAATGTTATTAAACTAATTGAGGTTGAAATCACCCAAAACCCACAAAAAATCAAAATTCAAATTTAAGACTTCAAAATGGTTTTTCATTGTTTATTTTACATTCTAAGAGTTTTTAAAAATTATATTTAAGGTGATAAGCACATTGGTGCACCAGACATCGTTAATAAACGAATAGAATGTTAAATCACTCTACACAAACTAAAAAAAAAAATTCAAATTTAAGACTTCAAAATGGTTTTTCATTGTTTATTTTACATTCTAATAGTTTCTAAAAATAATATTTAAGGTTATTTGCACATCGGTGCACCAGAAAATGTTATTAAACTAATTGAGGGTTGAATCACCCAAAACCCACAAAAAATCAAAATTCAAATTTAAGACTTCAAAATGGTTTTTCATTGTTTATTTTACATTCTAAGAGTTTTAAAAATTATATTTAAGGTTATAAGCAAATCGGTGCACCAGACATCGTTAATAAACGAATAGAATGTTAAATCACTCTACACAAACTAAAAAAAAAAAATTCAAATTTAAGACTTCAAAATGGTTTTTCATTGTTTATTTGACATTCTAAGAGTTTCTAAAAATAATATTTAAGGTTATTTGCACATCGGTGCACCATAAAACGTAATTAAAGTAATTGGGGGTTGAATCACCCAAAACCCACAAAAAATCAAAATTCAAATTTAAGACTTCAACATGATTTTTCATTGTTTATTTTACATTCTAATTGTTTTTAAAAATAATATTTAAGGTTATTAAAACATCGGTGCACCAGACATCGTTAATAAACGAATAGAAGGTTAAATCACTCTACACAAACTAAAAAAAAAAAATTCAAATTTAAGACTTCAAAATGGTTTTTCATTGTTTATTTGACATTCTAAATAGTTTCTAAAAATAATCTTTAAGGTTATTTGCACATCGGTGCACCAGAAATCGTTATTAACTAATTGAAGGTTAAATACACTCCACAACCACAAAAAATCAAAATTCAAATTTAAGACTTCAAAATGAGTTTTTTCATTGTTTATTTTACATTCTAATTGTTTTCTAAAAATAATTTAAGGTTATTAGCACATCTGTGCACCAGACAATCGTTAATTAACGAATTGAAGGTTAAATCAGCTTTACACAACTAAAAAATAAAAATTCAAATTTAAGACTTCAAAATTGTTTTTCATTGTTTATTTTACATTCTAATAGTTTCTAAAAATAATATTTAAGGGTTATTTGCACATCGGTGCCCAGAAAATGTATTAACTAATTAGGGTTGAATCACCCAAAACCCACAAAAAATAAAAATTCAAATTTAAGACTCAACATGATTTTTCCTTGTTTATTTTACATTCTAAGAGTTTTTAAAAATTATATTTAAGGTGATAAGCACATTGGTGCACCGGACATCGTTAATAAACGAATAGAATGTTAAATCACTCTACACAAACTAAAAAAAAAAAATTCAAATTTAAGACTTCAAAATGGTTTTTCATTGTTTATTTGACATTCTAATAGTTTCTAAAAATAATATTTAAGGTTATTTGCACATCGGTGCACCATAAAACGTAATTAAAGTAATTGGGGGTTGAATCACCCAAAACCCACAAAAAATCAAAATTCAAATTTAAGACTTCAACATGATTTTTCATTGTTTATTTTACATTCTAATTGTTTTTAAAAATAATATTTAAGGTTATTAAAACATCGGTGCACCAGACATCGTTAATAAACGAATAGAAGGTTAAATCACTCTACACAAACTAAAAAAAAAAAATTCAAATTTAAGACTTCAAAATGGTTTTTCATTGTTTATTTGACATTCTAATAGTTTCTAAAAATAATATTTAAGGTTATTAGCACATCGGTGCACCAGAAAATGTTATTAAACTAATTGAGGGTTGAATCACCCAAAACCCACAAAAAATCAAAATTCAAATTTAAGACTTCAACATGATTTTTCATTGTTTATTTTACATTCTAATTGTTTTTAAAAATAATATTTAAGGTTATTAAAACATCGGTGCACCAGACATCGTTAATAAACGAATAGAAGTTAAATCACTCTACACAAACTAAAAAAAAAAAATTCAAATTTAAGACTTCAAAATGGTTTTTCATTGATTATTTGACATTCTATAAGTTTCTAAAAATAATATTTAAGGTTATTAACACATCGGTGCACCAGAAAATGTTATTAAACTAATTGAGGGTTGAATCACCCAAAACCCACAAAAAATCAAAATTCAAATTTAAGACTTCAAAATGGTTTTTCATTGTTTATTTTACATTCTAAGAGTTTTTAAAAATTATATTTAAGGTGATAAGCACATTGGTGCACCGGACATCGTTAATAAACGAATAGAATGTTAAATCACTCTACACAAACTAAAAAAAAAAAATTCAAATTTAAGACTTCAAAATGGTTTTTCATTGTTTATTTTACATTCTAATAGTTTCTAAAAATAATATTTAAGGTTATTTGCACATCGGTGCACCAGAAAATGTTATTAAACTAATTGAGGGTTGAATCACCCAAAACCCACAAAAAATCAAAATTCAAATTTAAGACTTCAAAATGGTTTTTCATTGTTTATTTTACATTCTAAGAGTTTTAAAAATTATATTTAAGGTTATAAGCAAATTGGTGCACCGACATCGTTAATAAACGAATAGAATGTTAAATCACTCTACACAAACTAAAAAAAAAAAATTCAAATTTAAGACTTCAAAATGGTTTTTCATTGTTTATTTGACATTCTAAGAGTTTCTAAAAATAATATTTAAGGTTATTTGCACATCGGTGCACCATAAAACGTAATTAAAGTAATTGGGGGTTGAATCACCCAAAACCCACAAAAAATCAAAATTCAAATTTAAGACTTCAACATGATTTTTCATTGTTTATTTTACATTCTAATTGTTTTTAAAAATAATATTTAAGGTTATTAAAACATCGGTGCACCAGACATCGTTAATAAACGAATAGAAGGTTAAATCACTCTACACAAACTAAAAAAAAAAATTCAAATTTAAGACTTCAAAATGGTTTTTCATTGTTTATTTGACATTCTAATAGTTTCTAAAAATAATATTTAAGGTTATTAGCACATCGGTGCACCAGAAAATGTTATTAAACTAATTGAGGGTTGAATCACCCAAAACCCACAAAAAATCAAAATTCAAATTTAAGACTTCAACATGATTTTTCATTGTTTATTTTACATTCTAATTGTTTTTAAAAAATATTTAAGGTTATTAAAACATCGGTGCACCAGACATCGTTAATAAACGAATAGAATGTTAAATCACTCTACACAAACAAAAAAAAAAAATTCAAATTTAAGACTTCAAAATGGTTTTTCATTGTTATTTGACATTCTAATAGTTTCTAAAAATAATATTTAAAGGTTATTTGCACACATCGGTGCACCAGAAAATGTTATTAAACTATTGAGGTTGAATCACCCAAAACCCACAAAAAATCAAAATTCAAATTTAAGACTTCACCATGGTTTTTCATTGTTTATTTTACATTCTAAGAGTTTTTAAAATTATATTTAAGGTGATAAGCACATTGGTGCATTTGACATCGTTAATAAACGAATAGATGTTAATCACTCTACACAAACTAAAAAAAAAAAATTCAAATTTAAGACTTCAAAATGGTTTTTCATTGTTTATTTTAACATTCTAATAGTTTCTAAAAATACTATTTAAGGTTATTTGCACATCGGTGCACCATAAACTGTTATTAACTATTGGGGTTGAATCACCCAAAACCCACAAAAAAATCAAAATTCAAATTTAAGACTTCAAACATGATTTTTTCATTGTTTATTTTACATTCTAAGAGTTTTTAAAAAATTATATTTAAGGTTATAAGCAAATCGGTGCACCAGACATCGTTAATAAACGAATAGAATGTTAAATCACTCTACACAAACTAAAAAAAAAAATTCAAATTTAAGACTTCAAAATGGTTTTTCATTGTTTATTTGACATTCTAAGAGTTTCTAAAAATAATATTTAAGGTTATTTGCACATCGGTGCACCATAAAACGTAATTAAAGTAATTGGGGGTTGAATCACCCAAAACCCACAAAAAATCAAAATTCAAATTTAAGACTTCAACATGATTTTTCATTGTTTATTTTACATTCTAATTGTTTTTAAAAATAATATTTAAGGTTATTAAAACATCGGTGCACCAGACATCGTTAATAAACGAATAGAAGGTTAAATCACTCTACACAAACTAAAAAAAAAAAAATTCAAATTTAAGACTTCAAAATGGTTTTTCATTGTTTATTTGACATTCTAATAGTTTCTAAAAATAATATTTAAGGTTATTAGCACATCGGTGCACCAGAAAATGTTATTAAACTAATTGAGGGTTGAATCACCCAAAACCCACAAAAAATCAAAATTCAAATTTAAGACTTCAACATGATTTTTCATTGTTTATTTTACATTCTAATTGTTTTTAAAAATAATATTTAAGGTTATTAAAACATCGGTGCACCAGACATCGTTAATAAACGAATAGAATGTTAAATCACTCTACACAAACTAAAAAAAAAAAAATTCAAATTTAAGACTTCAAAATGGTTTTTCATTGTTTATTTGACATTCTATAGTTTCTAAAAATAATATTTAAGGTTATTAACACATCGGTGCACCAGAAAATGTTATTAAACTAATTGAGGGTTGAATCACCCAAAACCCACAAAAAATCAAAATTCAAATTTAAGACTTCAAATGGTTTTTCATTGTTTATTTTACATTCTAAGAGTTTTTAAAAATTATATTTAAGGTGATAAGCACATTGGTGCACCGGACATCGTTAATAAACGAATAGAAGGTTAAATCACTCTACACAAACTAAACAAAAAAAAATTCAAATTTAAGACTCAAAATGGTTTTTCATTGTTATTTTACATTCTAATAAGTTTCTACAATAATATTTAAGGTTATTTAGCACATCGGTGCACCAGAAAATGTTATTAAACGAATTGAGGGTTGAATACTACCCAAACCCACAAAAACAAAATTCAAATTTAAAGACTTAAAATGGTTTTTCATTGTTTATTTTACATTCTAATAGTTTTAAAATAATATTAAGGTTATTAGCACATTGGTGCACCTGACATCGTTATAAACGAATAGAATGTTAAATCACTCTACACAAACTAAAAAAAAAAAATTCAAATTTAAGACTTCAAATGGTTTTTCATTGTTTATTTGACATTCTAATAGTTTCTAAAAATAATATTTAAGGTTATTAGCAACATCGGTGCACCAGAAACTGTTATTAAACTAATTGAGGGTTGATCACCCAAAACCCACAAAAATCAAAATTCAAATTTAAGACTTCAACATGATTTTTCATTGTTTATTTTACATTCTAATTGTTTTTAAAAATAATATTTAAGGTTATTAAAACATCGGTGCACCAGACATCGTTAATAAACGAATAGAATGTTAAATCACTCTACACAAACAAAAAAAAAAAATTCAAATTTAAGACTTCAAAATGGTTTTTCATTGTTTATTTGACATTCTAATAGTTTCTAAAAATAATATTTAAGGTTATTTGCACATCGGTGCACCAGAAAATGTTATTAAACTAATTGAGGGTTGAATCACCCAAAACCCACAAAAAATCAAAATTCAAATTTAAGACTTCAAATGATTTTTCATTGTTTATTTTACATTCTAAGAGTTTTTAAAAATTATATTTAAGGTGATAAGCACATTGGTGCACCGGACATCGTTAATAAACGAATAGAATGTTAAATCACTCTACACAAACTAAAAAAAAAAAATTCAAATTTAAGACTTCAAAATGGTTTTTCATTGTTTATTTTACATTCATAAGTTTCTAAAATAATAATTTAAGGTTATTTGCACATCGGTGCACCAGAAACGTTATTAACTAATTGAGGGTTGAATCACCCAAAACCCACAAAAATCAAAATTCAAATTTAAGACTTCAACATGATTTTTCCTTGTTTATTTTACATTCTAATTGTTTTTAAAAATAATATTTAAGGTTATTAAAACATCTGTGCACCAGACATCGTTAATAAACGAATAGAATGTTAAATCACTCTACACAAACTAAAAAAAAAAAATTCAAATTTAAGACTTCAAAATGGTTTTTCATTGTTTATTTGACATTCTAATAGTTTCTAAAAATAATATTTAAGGTTATTTACACATCGGTGCACCAGAAAACTGTTATTAAACTAATTGGAGGTTAATCACCCAAAACCCACAAAAAATCAAAATTCAAATTTAAGACTTCAACATGGTTTTTCATTGTTTATTTACATTCTAGAGTTTTTAAAAATAATATTTAAGGTTATTAAAACATCGGTGCACCAGACATCGTTAATAAACGAATAGAAGGTTAAATCACTCTACACAAACTAAAAAAAAAAAAATTCAAATTTAAGACTTCAAAATGGTTTTTCATTGTTTATTTGACATTCTATAGTTTCTAAAAATAATATTTAAGGTTATTAACACATCGGTGCACCAGAAAATGTTATTAAACTAATTGAGGGTTGAATCACCCAAAACCCACAAAAAATCAAAATTCAAATTTAAGACTTCAAAATGGTTTTTCATTGTTTATTTTACATTCTAAGAGTTTTTAAAAATTATATTTAAGGTGATAAGCACATTGGTTCACCGGACATCGTTAATAAACGAATAGAATGTTAAATCACTCTACACAAACTAAAAAAAAAAAATTCAAATTTAAGACTTCAAAATGGTTTTTCATTGTTTATTTTACATTCTAATAGTTTCTAAAAATAATATTTAAGGTTATTTGCACATCGGTGCACCAGAAAATGTTATTAAACTAATTGAGGGTTGAATCACCCAAAACCCACAAAAAATCAAAATTCAAATTTAAGACTTCAAAATGGTTTTTCATTGTTTATTTTACATTCTAAGAGTTTTAAAAAATTATATTTAAGGTAATAAGCAAATTGGTGCACCGGACATCGTTAATAAACGAATAGAATGTTAAATCACTCTACACAAACTAAAAAAAAAAAATTCAAATTTAAGACCTCAAAATGGTTTTTCATTGTTTATTTGACATTCTAAGAGTTTCTAAAAATAATATTTAAGGTTATTTGCACATCGGTGCGCCATAAAACGTAATTAAAGTAATTGGGGGTTGAATCACCCAAAACCCACAAAAAATCAAAATTCAAATTTAAGACTTCAACATGATTTTTCATTGTTTATTTTACATTCTAATTGTTTTTAAAAATAATATTTAAGGTTATTAAAACATCGGTGCACCAGACATCGTTAATAAACGAATAGAAGGTTAAATCACTCTACACAAACTAAAAAAAAAAAATTCAAATTTAAGACTTCAAAATGGTTTTTCATTGTTTATTTGACATTCTAATAGTTTCTAAAAATAATATTTAAGGTTATTAGCACATCGGTGCACCAGAAAATGTTATTAAACTAATTGAGAGTTGAATCACCCAAAACCCACAAAAAATCAAAATTCAAATTTAAGACTTCAACATGATTTTTCATTGTTTATTTTACATTCTAATTGTTTTTAAAAATAATATTTAAGGTTATTAAAACATCGGTGCACCAGACATCGTTAATAAACGAATAGAATGTTAAATCACTCTACACAAACTAAAAAAAAAAAATTCAAATTTAAGACTTCAAAATGGTTTTTCATTGTTTATTTGACATTCTAATAGTTTCTAAAAATAATATTTAAGGTTATTTGCACATCGGTGCACCAGAAAATGTTATTAAACTAATTGAGGGTTGAATCACCCAAAACCCACAAAAAATCAAAATTCAAATTTAAGACTTCAAAATGATTTTTCATTGTTTATTTTACATTCTAAGAGTTTTTAAAAATTATATTTAAGGTGATAAGCACATTGGTGCACCGGACATCGTTAATAAACGAATAGAATGTTAAATCACTCTACACAAACTAAAAAAAAAAAATTCAAATTTAAGACTTCAAAATGGTTTTTCATTGTTTATTTTACATTCTAATAGTTTCTAAAAATAATATTTAAGGTTATTTGCACATCGGTGCACCAGAAAATGTTATTAAACTAATTGAGGGTTGAATCACCCAAAACCCACAAAAAATCAAAATTCAAATTTAAGACTTCAAAATGGTTTTTCATTGTTTATTTTACATTCTAAGAGTTTTTAAAAAATATATTTAAGGTTATAAGCAAATTGGTGCACCGGACATCGTTAATAAACGAATAGAATGTTAAATCACTCTACACAAACTAAAAAAAAAAAATTCAAATTTAAGACTTCAAAATGGTTTTTCATTGTTATTTACATTCTAATAGTTTCTAAAAATAATATTTAAGGTTATTTGCACATCGGTGCACCATAAAACGTTATTAAACTAATTGAGGGTTGAATCACCCAAAACCCACAAAAATCAAAATTCAAATTTAAGACTTCAACATGATTTTTCATTGTTTATTTTACATTCTAATTGTTTTTAAAATAATATTTAAGGTTATTAAGAACATTGGTGCACCAGACATCGTTAATAAACGAATAGAAGGTTAAATCACTCTACACAAACTAAAAAAAAAAAAATTCAAATTTAAGACTTCAAAATGGTTTTTCATTGTTTATTTGACATTCTAATAGTTTCTAAAATAATATTTAAGGTTATTAGCACATCGGTGCACCAGAAAATGTATTAAACTAATTGAGAGGTTGAATCACCCAAAACCCACAAAAAATCAAAATTCAAATTTAAGACTTCAACATGATTTTTCATTGTTTATTTTACATTCTAATTGTTTTTAAAAATAATATTAAAGGTTATAAAACATCGGTGCACCAGACATCGTTAATAAACGAATAGAAGGTTAAATCACTCTACACAAACTAAAAAAAAAAAATTCAAATTTAAGACTTCAAAAATGGTTTTCATTGATTATTTGACATTCTATAAGTTTCTAAAAATAATATTTAAGGTTATTAACACATCGGTGCACCAGAAATGTTATTAAACTAATTGAGGGATTGAATCACCCGAAACCCACCAAAAAATCAAAATCAACTTAAGACTTCAAAATGGTTTTTCATTGTTTATTTTACATTCTAAGAGTTTTTAAAAATTATATTAAGGTGATAAGCACATTGGGCATTGGACATCGTTAATAAACGAATAGAATGTTAAATCACTCTACACAACTAAAAAAAAAAATTCAAATTTAAGACTTCAAAATGGTTTTTCATTGTTTATTTTACATTCTAATAGTTTCTAAAAATAATATTTAAGGTTATTTGCACATCGGTGCACCAGAAAATGTTATTAAACTAATTGAGGGTTGAATCACCCAAACCCACAAAAAATCAAAATTCAAATTTAAGACTTCAAAATGGTTTTTTCATTGTTTATTTTACATTCTAAGAGTTTTAAAAATTATATTTAGGTAATAAGCAAATTGGTGCACCGGACATCGTTAATAACGAATAGAATGTTAAATCACTCTACACAAACTAAAAAAAAAAAATTCAAATTTAAGACTTCAAAATGGTTTTTCATTGTTTATTTGACATTCTAAGAGTTTCTAAAAATAATATTTAAGGTTATTGCACATCGGTGCACCATAAAACGTAATTAAAGTAATTGGGGTTGAATCATCACCAAAACCCACAAAAAATCAAAATTCAGATTTAAGACTTCAACATGATTTTTCATTGTTTATTTTACATTCTAATTGTTTTAAAAATAATATTTAAGGTTATTAACATCGGTGCACCAGACATCGTTAATAAACTAATAGAAGGTTAAATCACTCTACACAACCTAAAAAACAAAAATTCAAATTTAAGACTCAAAATGGTTTTTCATTGTTTATTTGACATTCTAATAGTTTCTAAAAATAATATTTAAGGTTATTGCACATCGGTGGCACCATAAAAGTTTATTAACGAATTGGGGTTGAATCACCCAAAACCCACAAAAAATCAAAATTCAAATTTAAAGACTTCAACATGATTTTTTCATTGTTTTATTTTACATTCTAATGTTTTTAAAAATAATATTAAGGTTATTACAACATCGGTGCACCAGACATCGTTAATAAACGAATAGAAGGTTAAAATCACTCTACACAAACTAAAAAAAAAAAAATTCAATTAAGACTTCAAAATGGTTTTCATTGTTATTTGACATTCTATAGTTTCAAAAATAATATTTAAGGTTATTAGCACATCGGTGCACCAAGAAAATGTTATTAAAACTAATTTGGAGTTGAATCACCCAAAACCCACAAAAAATCAAAATTCAAATTTAAGACTTCAACATGATTTTTCATTGTTTATTTTACATTCTAAGAGTTTTTAAAAATTATATTTAAGGTGATAAGCACATTGGTGCATTGGACATCGTTAATAAACGAATAGAATGTTAAATCACTCTACACAAACTAAAAAAAAAAAATTCAAATTTAAGACTTCAAAATGGTTTTTCATTGTTTATTTTACATTCTAATAGTTTCTAAAAATAATATTTAAGGTTATTTGCACATCGGTGCACCAGAAAATGTTATTAAACTAATTGAGGGTTGAATCACCCAAAACCCACAAAAAATCAAAATTCAAATTTAAGACTTCAAAATGGTTTTTCATTGTTTATTTTACATTCTAAGAGTTTTAAAAAATTATATTTAAGGTAATAAGCAAATTGGTGCACCGGACATCGTTAATAAACGAATAGAATGTTAAATCACTCTACACAAACTAAAAAAAAAAAATTCAAATTTAAGACTTCAAAATGGTTTTTCATTGTTTATTTTACATTCTAATAGTTTCTAAAAATAATATTTAAGGTTATTTGCACATCGGTGCGCCATAAAACGTAATTAAAGTAATTGGGGGTTGAATCACCCAAACCCACAAAAAATCAAAATCAAATTTAAGACTTCAACATGATTTTTCCTTGTTTATTTTACATTCTAATTGTATTTAAAAATAATATTTAAGGTTATTAAAACACTGGGTGCACCCAGACATCGTTAATAACGAATAGAAGGTTAAATCACTCTACACAAACTAAAAAAAAAAAAATTCAAATTTAAGACTTCAAAAATGGTTTTTTCATTGTTTATTTGACATTCTAATAGTTTCTAAAAATAATATTTAAGGTATTAGCACATCGGTGCACCAGAAACTGTTATTAAACTATTGAGAGTTGAATCACCAAAACCACAAAAAATCAAAATTCAAATTTAAGACTTCACATTGATTTTTCATTGTTTATTTTACATTCTAATTGTTTTTAAAAATAATATTTAAGGTTATTAAAACATCGGTGCACCAGACATCGTTAATAAACGAATAGAAGGTTAAATCACTCTACACAAACTAAAAAAAAAAAATTCAAATTTAAGACTTCAAAATGGTTTTTCATTGTTTATTTGACATTCTATAGTTTCTAAAAATAATATTTAAGGTTATTAGCACATCGGTGCACCAGAAAATGTTATTAAACTAATTGAGGGTTGAATCACCCAAAACCCACAAAAAATCAAAATTCAAATTTAAGACTTCAAAATGGTTTTTCATTGTTTATTTTACATTCTAAGAGTTTTTAAAAATTATATTTAAGGTGATAAGCACATTGGTGCACCGGACATCGTTAATAAACGAATAGAATGTTAAATCACTCTACACAAACTAAAAAAAAAAATTCAAATTTAAGACTTCAAAATGGTTTTTCATTGTTTATTTTACATTCTAATAGTTTCTAAAAATAATATTTAAGGTTATTTGCACATCGGTGCACCAGAAAATGTTATTAAACTAATTGGGGTTGAATCACTCAAAACCCCACAAAAATCAAAATTCAAATTTAAGACTTCAACATGATTTTCATTGTTTATTTACATTCTAATTGTTTTAAAAATAATATTTAAGGTTATTAAAACATCGTTGCACCAGACATCGTTAATAAACGAATAGAATGTTAAATCACTCTACACAAACTAAAAAAAAAAAATTCAAATTTAGACCTCAAAATGGTTTTTCATTGTTTATTTGACATTCTAATAGGTTTCTAAAAATAATATTTAAGGTTATTTGCACATCGGTGCGCCTATAAACGTAATTAAAGTCATTGGGGGGTTTAATCACCCAAACCCACAAAAAATCAAAATTCAAATTTAAGACTTTCACATGATTTTCATTGTTTATTTTACATTCTAATTGTTTTTAAAAATATATTTAAGGTTATTAAACCATTGTGCATCAGACATCGTTAATAAACGAATAGAATGTTAAATCACTCTACACAAACTAAAAAAAAAAAATTCAAATTTAAGACTTCAAAATGGTTTTTCATTGTTTATTTGACATTCTAATAGTTTCTAAAAATAATATTTAAGGTTATTTGCACATCGGTGCACCAGAAAACGTAATTAAACTAATTGGGGTTGAATCACCCAAAACCCACAAAAAATTTCAAGACTTCAACATGATTTTTCATTGTTTATTTTACATTCTAATTGTTTTTAAAAATAATATTTAAGGTTATTAAAACATCGGTGCACCAGACATCGTTAATAAACGAATAGAAGGTTAAATCACTCTACACAAACTAAAAAAAAAAAATTCAAATTTAAGACTTCAAAATGGTTTTTCATTGTTTATTTGACATTCTAATAGTTTCTAAAAATAATATTTAAGGTTATTAGCACATCGGTGCACCAGAAAATGTTATTAAACTAATTGAGGGTTGAATCACCCAAAACCCACAAAAAATCAAAATTCAAATTTAAGACTTCAACATGATTTTTCATTGTTTATTTTACATTCTAATTGTTTTTAAAAATAATATTTAAGGTTATTAAAACATCGGTGCACCAGACATCGTTAATAAACGAATAGAAGGTTAAATCACTCTACACAAACTAAAAAAAAAAAATTCAAATTTAAGACTTCAAAATGGTTTTTCATTGTTTATTTGACATTCTATAGTTTCTAAAAATAATATTTAAGGTTATTTGCACATCGGTGCACCAGAAAATGTTATTAAACTAATTGAGGGTTGAATCACCCAAAACCCACAAAAAATCAAAATTCAAATTTAAGACTTCAAAATGGTTTTTCATTGTTTATTTTACATTCTAAGAGTTTTTAAAAATTATATTTAAGGTGATAAGCACATTGGTGCACCGGACATCGTTAATAAACGAATAGAATGTTAAATCACTCTACACAAACTAAAAAAAAAAAAATTCAAATTTAAGACTTCAAAATGGTTTTTCATTGTTTATTTGACATTCTAATAGTTTCTAAAAATAATATTTAAGGTTATTTGCACATCGGTGCACCAGAAAACGTTATTAAACTAATTGGGGTTGAATCACCCAAAACCCACAAAAAAATCAAAATTCAATTTTAAGACTTCAACATGATTTTCATTGTTTATTTTACATTCTAAGAGTTTTTAAAATAATATTTAAGGTGATTAGCACATTGGTGCCCATGACATCGTTATAAACGAATAGAAGGTTAAATCACTCTACACAAACTAAAAAAAAAAAAAATTCAATTTAAGACTTCAAAATGGTTTTTCATTGTTTATTTGACATTCTATAGTTTCTAAAAATAATATTTAAGGTTATTTGCACATCGGTGCACCAGAAAAATGTTATTAAACTAATTGGGGGTTGAATCACCCAAAACCCACAAAAATCAAAATTCAAATTTAAGACTTCAACATGATTTTTCATTGTTTATTTTACATTCTAATTGTTTTTAAAAATAATATTTAAGGTTATTAAAACATCGGTGCACCAGACATCGTTAATAAACGAATAGAATGTTAAATCACTCTACACAAACTAAAAAAAAAAAATTCAAATTTAAGACTTCAAAATGGTTTTTCATTGTTTATTTGACATTCTAATAGTTTCTAAAAATAATATTTAAGGTTATTTGCACATCGGTGCACCAGAAAATGTTATTAAACTAATTGAGGGTTGAATCACCCAAAACCCACAAAAAATCAAAATTCAAATTTAAGACTTCAACATGATTTTTCATTGTTTATTTTACATTCTAAGAGTTTTTAAAAATTATATTTAAGGTGATAAGCACATTGGTGCACCAGACATCGTTAATAAACGAATAGAATGTTAAATCACTCTACACAAACTAAAAAAAAAAAATTCAAATTTAAGACTTCAAAATGGTTTTTCATTGTTTATTTTACATTCTAATAGTTTCTAAAAATAATATTTAAGGTTATTTGCACATCGGTGCACCAGAAAATGTTATTAAACTAATTTAGGGGTTGAATCACCCAAAACCCACAAAAAATCAAAATTCAAATTTAAGACTTCACATGATTTTTCCTTGTTTATTTACATTCTAGATTTTTTAAAAATATATTTAAGGTTATTAGCACATTGGTGCACCAGACATCGTTAATAAACGAATAGAATGTTAAATCATCTACACAAACTAAAAAAAAAAATTCAAATTTAAGACCTCAAAATGGTTTTTCATTGTTTATTTGACATTCTAATAGTTTTCTAAAAATAATATTTAAGGTTATTTGCACATCGGTGCGCCATAAAACGTTATTAAACGTAATTGGGGGTTGAATCACCCAAAACCCACAAAAAATCAAAATTCAATTAATGACTTTCACATGATTTTTCATTGTTTATTTTCATTCTAGATTTTTTAAAAATAATATTTAAGGTGATTAGCACATCGGTGCACTCATACATCGTTAATTAACTAATTGAGGTTAAATCACTCTACACAAACTAAAAAAAAAAAATTCAAATTTAAGACTTCAAAATGGTTTTTCATTGTTTATTTGACATTCTAATAGTTTCTAAAAATAATATTTAAGGTTATTAGCACATCGGTGCACCAGAAAATGTTATTAAACTAATTGAGGGTTGAATCACCCAAAACCCACAAAAAATCAAAATTCAAATTTAAGACTTCAACATGATTTTTCATTGTTTATTTTACATTCTAATTGTTTTTAAAAATAATATTTAAGGTTATTAAAACATCGGTGCACCAGACATCGTTAATAAACTAATAGAATGTTAAATCACTCTACACAAACTAAAAAAAAAAAATTAAAATTTAAGACTTCAAAATGGTTTTTCATTGTTTATTTGACATTCTAATAGTTTCTAAAAATAATATTTAAGGTTATTTGCACATCGGTGCACCAGAAAATGTTATTAAACTAATTGAGGGTTGAATCACCCAAAACCCACAAAAAATCAAAATTCAATTTTAAGACTTCAAAATGGTTTTTCATTGTTTATTTTACATTCTAATAGTTTCTAAAAATAATATTTAAGGTTATTTGCACATCGGTGCACCAGAAAATCGTTATTAAACTAATTGAGGGTTGAATCACCCAAAACCCACAAAAAATCAAAATTCAAATTTAAGACTTCAAAATGGTTTTTCATTGTTTATTTTACATTCTAAGAGTTTTAAAAATAATATTTAAGGTTATAAGCACATCGGTGCACCAGACATCGTTAATAAACGAATAGAATGTTAAATCACTCTACACAAACTAAAAAAAAAAAATTCAAATTTAAGACTTCAAAATGGTTTTTCATTGTTTATTTGACATTCTAAGAGTTTCTAAAAATAATATTTAAGGTTATTTGCACATCGGTGCACCAGAAAACGTAATTAAACTAATTGAGGGTTGAATCACCCAAAACCCACAAAAAATCAAAATTCAAATTTAAGACTTCAAAATGGTTTTTCATTGTTTATTTTACCATTCTAATTGTTTTTAAAAATAATATTTAAGTTATTAAAACATCGGTGCACCAGACATCGTTAATAAACGAATAGAATGTTAATCACTCTACACAAACTAAAAAAAAAAAATTCAAATTTAAGACTTCAAATTGTTTTCAATTGTTTATTTGACATTCTAATAGTTTCTAAAATAATATTTAAGGTTATTAGCACATCTCGGTGCAGCCAGAAAATGTTATTAAACTATTGGAGAGTTGAACAACCCAAAAACCCACAAAAAATCAAAATTCAAATTTAAGACTTCAACATGATTTTTCATTGTTTATTTTACATTCTAATTGTTTTTAAAAATAATATTTAATGTTATTAAAACAATCGGTGCACCAGACATCGTTAATAAACGAATAGAAGGTTAAATCACTCTACACAAACTAAAAAAAAAAAAATTCAAATTTAAGACTTCAAAATGGTTTTTCATTGTTTATTTGACATTCTAATAGTTTCTAAAAATAATATTTAAGGTTATTAGCACATCGGTGCACCATAAAATGTTATTAACTAATTGAGGAGTTGAATCACCCAAAACCCACAAAAAATCAAAATTCAAATTTAAGACTTCAACATGATTTTTCATTGTTTATTTTACATTCTAATTGTTTTTAAAAATTAATATTTAATGTTATTAAACATCGGTGCACCAGACATCGTTAATAAACGAATAGAATGTTAAATCACTCTACACAAACTAAAAAAAAAAAAAAATTCAAATTTAAAGACTTCAAAATGGTTTTTCATTGTTTATTTGACATTCTAATAGTTTCTAAAAATAATATTTAAGGTTATTTGCACATCGGTGCACCAGAAAATGTATTAAACTAATGAGGGTTGAATCACCCAAAACCCACAAAAAATCAAAATTCAAATTTAAGACTTCAAACATGGTTTTTCATTGTTTATTTTACATTCTAAGAGTTTTTAAAAATTATATTTAAGGTGATAAGCACATTGGTGCATTGGACAATCGTTAATAAACGAATAGAATGTTAAATCACTCTACACAAACTAAAAAAAAAAAATTCAAATTTAAGACTTCAAAATGGTTTTTCATTGTTTATTTTACATTCTAATAGTTTCTAAAAATAATATTTAAGGTTATTTGCACATCGGTGCAGCCAGAAAATGTTATTAAACTAATTGAGGGTTGAATCACCCAAACCCACAAAAAATCAAAATTCAATTTAAGACTTCAACATGATTTTCATTGTTTATTTTACATTCTAATTGTTTTTAAAAATAATATTTAAGGTAATAAAGCAATTGGTGCACCAGACATCGTTAATAAACGAATAGAATGTTAAATCACTCAACACAAACTAAAAAAAAAAATTCAAATTTAAGACTTCAAAATGGTTTTTCATTGTTTATTTGACATTCTAAGTAGTTTCTAAAAATAATATTTAAGGTATTTGCACATCGGTGCACCATAAATGTTATTAACTAATTGAGGGTTGAATCACCCAAAACCCACAAAAAATCAAAATTCAAATTTAAGACTTCAACATGATTTTTCATTGTTTATTTACATTCTAAGTGTTTTAAAAATAATATTTAAGGTTATTAAACATCGGTGCACCGACATCGTTAATAACGAATAGAAGGTTAAATCACTCTACACAAACTAAAAAAAAAAATTAAATTTAAGACTTCAAAATGGTTTTTCATTGTTTATTTGACATTCTAATAGTTTCTAAAAATAATATTTAAGGTTATTAACACATCGGTGCACCAGAAAATGTTATTAAACTAATTGAGGTTTAATCACCCAAAACCCCACAAAAAATCAAAATTCAAATTTAAGACTTCAACATGATTTTTCATTGTTTATTTTACATTCTAAATTTTTTAAAAATAATATTTAAGGTTATTAGCACATTGGTGCACCAGACATCGTTATAAACGAATAGAAGGTTAATCACTCTACATCAAACCTAAAAAAAAAAATTCAAATTTAAGACATTCAAAATGTTTTTTCATTGTTTATTTTACATTCTAATAGTTTCTAAAAATAATATTAAGGTTATTTGCACATCGGTGCACCAGAAATGTTATTAAACTAATTGAGGGTTGAATCACCCAAAACCCACAAAAAAATCAAAATTCAAATTTAAGACTTCAACATGATTTTTCATTGTTTATTTTACATTCTAAAGTTTTTAAAAATAATATTTAAGGTGATTAGCACATCGGTGCCACCAGACATCGTAATAAACGAATAGAATGTTAATCACTCTACACAAACTAAAAAAAAAAAAATTCAAATTTAAGACCTCAAAATGGTTTTTCATTGTTTACTTTGACATTCTAAGAGTTTCTAAAATAATATTTAAGGTTATTTGCACATCGGTGCGCCATAAAACGTAATTAAAGTAATTGGGGGTTGAATCACCCAAAACCCACAAAAAATCAAAATTCAATTTAAGACTTCAACATGATTTTTCATTGTTTATTTTACATTCTAAGAGTGTTTTTAAAAATTATATTTAAGGTTATTAAGAACATCGGTGCACCAGACCATCGTTAATAAACGAATAGAATGTTAAATCACTCTACACAAACTAAAAAAAAAAAATTCAAATTTAAGACTTCAAAATGGTTTTTCATTGTTTATTTTACATTCTAATAGTTTCTAAAAATAATATTTAAGGTTATTTGCACATCGGTGCACCAGAAAATGTATTAAACTAATTGAGGGTTGAATCACCCAAAACCCACAAAAAAATCAAAATTCAATTTAAGACTTCAACATGATTTTTCATTGTTTATTTTACATTCTAATTGTTTTTAAAATAATATTTAAGGTTATTAAACATCGGTGCACCAGACATCGTTATTAAACGAATAGAGGGTTAAATCACCTACACAAACTAAAAAAAAAAAATTCAAATTTAAGACTTCAAAATGGTTTTTCATTGTTTATTTGACATTCTAAGAGTTTCTAAAAATAATATTTAAGGTTATTTGCACATCGGTGCACCAGAAATCGTTATTAAACTAATAGAGGGTTGAATCACTCAACACAAACAAAAAAAAAAATTCAAATTTAAGACTTCAAAATGGTTTTTCATTGTTTATTTTACATTCTAATAGTTTCTAAAAATAATATTTAAGGTTATTTGCACATCGGTGCACCAGAAAATGTTATTAAACTAATTGAGGGTTGAATCACCCAAAACCCACAAAAAATCAAAATTCAAATTTAAGACTTCAAAATGGTTTTTCATTGTTTATTTTACATTCTAAGAGTTTTAAAAATTATATTTAAGGTTATAAGCACATCGGTGCACCAGACATCGTTAATAAACGAATAGAATGTTAAATCACTCTACACAAACTAAAAAAAAAAAATTCAAATTTAAGACTTCAAAATGGTTTTTCATTGTTTATTTGACATTCTAATAGTTTCTAAAAATAATATTTAAGGTTATTTGCACATCGGTGCACCAGAAAATGTTATTAAACTAATTGAGGGTTGAATCACCCAAAACCCACAAAAAATCAAAATTCAAATTTAAGACTTCAACATGATTTTTCATTGTTTATTTTACATTCTAATTGTTTTTAAAAATAATATTTAAGGTTATTAAAACATCGGTGCACCAGACATCGTTAATAAACGAATAGAATGTTAAATCACTCTACACAAACTAAAAAAAAAAAATTCAAATTTAAGACTTCAAAATGGTTTTTCATTGTTTATTTGACATTCTAATAGTTTCTAAAAATAATATTTAAGGTTATTTGCACATCGGTGCACCAGAAAATGTTATTAAACTAATTGAGGGTTGAATCACCCAAAACCCACAAAAATCAAAATTCAAATTTAAGACTTCAAAATGTTTTTCATTGTTTATTTTACATTCTAAGAGTTTTTAAAAATTATATTTAAGGTGATAAGCACACTTGGTGCATTGGACATCGTTAATAAACGAATAGAATGTTAAATCACTCTACACAACTAAAAAAAAAAATTCAAATTAAGACTTCAAAATGGTTTTTCATTGTTTATTTTACATTCTAATAGTTTCTAAAAATAATATTTAAGGTTATTTGCACATCGGTGCACAGAAAATGTTATTAAACTAATTGAGGGTTGAATCACCCAAAACCCACAAAAATCAAAATTCAAATTTAAGACTTCAAAATGTTTTTCATTGTTTATTTTACATTCTAAGAGTTTTAAAAATTATATTTAAGGTAATAAGCAATTGGTGCACCGGACATCGTTAATAAACGAATAGAATGTTAAATCACTCTACACAAACTAAAAAAAAAAAATTCAAATTTAATACTTCAAAATGGTTTTTTCATTGTTTATTTTACATTCTAATAGTTTCTAAAAATAATATTTAAGGTTATTTGCACATCGGTGCACCAGAAAATGTTATTAAACTAATGAGGGTTGAATCACCCAAAACCCACAAAAAATCAAAATTCAAATTTAAGACTTCAACATGATTTTTCATTGTTTATTTTACATTCTAAATAGTTTTTAAAAATTATATTTAAGGTTATTAAGCACATTGGTGCACCGACATCGTTAATAACGAATAGAATGTTAAATCACTCTACACAAACTAAAAAAAAAAAAATTCAAATTTAAGACCTCAAAATGGTTTTTCATTGTTTATTTGACATTCTAAGAGTTTTCTAAAAATAATATTTAAGGTTATTTGCACATCGGTGCGCCATAAAACGTAATTAAAGTAATTGGGGGTTGAATCACCCAAAACCCACAAAAAATCAAAATTCAAATTTAAGACTTCAACATGATTTTTCATTGTTTATTTTACATTCTAATTGTTTTAAAAATAATATTTAAGGTTATAAAACATCGGTGCACCAGACATCGTTAATAAACGAATAGAAGGTTAAATCACTCTACAACCAACTAAAAAAAAAAAATTCAAATTTAAGACCTTCAAAATGGTTTTTCATTGTTTATTTGACATTCTAATAGTTTCTAAAATAATATTTAAGGGTTATTAGCACATCGGTGCACCAGAAAACGTAATTAAACTAATGTTGGGGGTTGAATCACCCAAAACCCACAAAAAAATCAAAATTCAAATTTAAGACTTCAACATGATTTTTCATTGTTTATTTTACATTCTAATTGTTTTTAAAAATAATATTTAAGGTAATTAAAACATCGGTGCACCAGACCATCGTTAATAAACTAATAGAAGGTTAATCACTCTACACAAACTAAAAAAAAAAAATTCACATTTAAGACCTCAAAATGGTTTTTCATGTTTATTTGACATTCTAACTAGTTTCTAAAAATAATATTTAAGGTTATTTGCACATCGGTGCACCAGAAAATGTTATTAAACTAATTGAGGGTTGAATCACCCAAAACCCACAAAAAATCAAAATTCAAATTTAAGACTTCAAAATGGTTTTCATTGTTTATTTTACATTCTAAGAGTTTTAAAAATTATATTTAAGGTAATAAGCACATTGGTGCACCGGACATCGTTAATAAACGAATAGAATGTTAAATCACTCTACACAAACTAAAAAAAATAAAAATTCAAATTTAAGACCTCAAAATGGTTTTTCATTGTTTATTTGACATTCTAAGAGTTTCTAAAAATAATATTTAGGTTATTTGCACATCGGTGCTCCATAAAACGTAATTAACGTAATTGGGGGTTGAATCACCCAAAACCCACAAAAAATCAAAATTCAAATTTAAGACTTCAACATGATTTTATCATTGTTTATTTTACATTCTAAGTGTTTTTAAAAATAATATTTAAGGTTATTAAAACATCGGTGCACCAGACATCGTTAATAACGAATAGAAGGTTAAATCACTCTACACAAACTAAAAAAAAAAATTCAAATTTAAGACTTCAAAATGGTTTTTCATTGTTTATTTGACATTCTAATAGTTTCTAAAAATAATATTTAAGGTTATTTGCACATCGGTGCACCATAAAATGTTATTAACTAATTGAGGTTTGAATCACCCAAACCCACAAAAAATCAAATTCAAATTTAAGACTTCAACATGATTTTTCATTGTTTATTTACATTCTAATTGTTTTTAAAATATATTTAGGTTATTAAACAGCGGTGCACCAGACATCGTTAATAACGAATAAATGTTAATCACTCTACACAAACTAAAAAAAAAAAATTAAAATTTAAGACCTCAAATGGTTTTTCATTTGTTTATTTGACATTCTACTAGTTTCTAAAATAATATTTAAGGTTATTTGCACATCGGTGCACCAGAAAATGTTATTAAAACTAATTGAGGGTTGAATCACCCAAAAACCACAAAAAATCAAAATTCAAATTTAAGACTTCAACATGATTTTCATTGTTTATTTACATTCTAAGAGTTATTAAAATTGTATTTAAGGTGATAAGCACATTGGTGCATTGGACATCGTTAATAACGAATAGAATGTTAAATCACTCTACACAAACTAAAAAAAAAAATCAAATTAAGACTTCAAATGGTTTTTCATTGTTTATTTTACATTCTAATAGTTTCTAAAATAATATTTAAGGTTATTTGCACATCGGTGGCACCAGAAAATGTTATTAAACTAATTGAGGGTTGAATCACCAAAACCCACAAAAAATCAAAATTCAAATTTAAGACTTCAAATGATTTTTATTGTTTATTTACATTCTAATGTTTTTAAAAATAATATTTAAGGTTATTAAAACATCGGTGCACCAGACATCGTTAATAAACGAATAGAATGTTAAATCACTCTACACAAACTAAAAAAAAAAATTCAAATTTAAGACCTCAAAATGGTTTTTCATTGTTTATTTGACATTCTAAGAGTTTCTAAAAATAATATTTAAGGTTATTTGCACATCGGTGCGCCATAAAACGTAATTAAAGTAATTGGGGGTTGAATCACCCAAAACCCACAAAAAATCAAAATTCAAATTTAGACTTCAACATGATTTTTCATTGTTTATTTTACATTCTAATTGTTTTTAAAAATAATATTTAAGGTTATTAAAACATCGGTGCACCAGACATCGTTAATAAACGAATAGAAGGTTAAATCACTTCTACACAAATAAAAAAAAAAAATTCAATTTAAGACTTCAAAATGGTTTTTCATTGTTTATTTGACATCTAATAGTTTCTAAAAATAATATTTAAGGTTATTAGCACATCGGTGCACCAGAAAATGTTATTAAACTAATTGAGGGTTGAATCACCCAAAACCCACAAAAAATCAAAATTCAAATTTAAGACTTCAACATGATTTTTCATTGTTTATTTACATTCTAATTGTTTTAAAAATAATATTAAGGTTATTAAAACATCGGTGCACCAGGACATCGTTAATAAACGAATAGAAGGTTAAATCACTCTACACACAAACTAAAAAAAAAAAATTCAAATTTAAGACTTCAAAATGGTTTTCATTGTTATTTGACATTCTATAGTTTCTAAAAATAATATTTAGGTTATTGCACATCGGTGCACCAGAAAATGTTATTAACTAATTGAGGATTTAAATCACCCAAAACCACAAAAAATCAAAATTCAAATTTAAGACTTCAACATGGTTTTTCATTGTTTATTTTACATTCTAATAGTTTTTAAAAATTATATTTAAGGTGATAAGACATTGGTGCACCTGACATCGTTAATAAACGAATAGAATGTTAAATCATTCTACTCAAATTAAAAAAAAAAAAATTCAAATTTAAGACATCAAAATGGTTTTTCATTGTTTATTTGACATTCTAAAAGTTTCTAAAAATAATATTTAAGGTTATTTACACATCGGAGCACCAGAAAACGTTATTATACTATTTGGGGGTTGAATCACCCAAAACCCACAAAAAAATAAAAATTCAAATTTAAGACTTCAACATGATTTTACCTTGTTTATTTTACATTCTAATAGTTTTAAAAATAATATTTAAGGTTATTAGAACATTGTTGCACCAGACATCGTTAATAACGAATAGAAGGTTAAATACTTCTACACAAACTAAAAAAAAAAAAATTCAAATTTAAGACTCAAAATGGTTTTTCATTGTTTATTTGACATTCTAATAGTTTCTAAAAATAATATTTAAGGTTATTAGCACATCGGTGCACCAGAAAACGTTATTAAACGAATTGGGGTTGAATCACCCAAAACCCACAAAAAATCAAAATTCAAATTTAAGACTTCAACATGATTTTTCCTTGTTTATTTTACATTCTAATGTTTTAAAAATAATATTTAAGGTTATTAAGCACATTGGTGCACCAGACATCGTTAATAAACGAATAGAAGGTTAAATCACTCTACCCAACTAAAAAAAAAAAATTCAAATTTAAGACTTCAAAATGGTTTTTCATTGTTTATTTGACATTCTAATAGTTTCTAAAAATAATATTTAAGGTTATTACACATCGGTGCACCAGAAAACGTTAATTAAACTAATTGGGGGTTAAATCAACCCAAACCCACAAAAAATCAAATTCAAATTTAAGACTTCAACATGCTTTTTCATTGTTTATTTACCTTCTAAGAGTTTTTAAAATTATATTAAGGTGATAAGCACATTGGTGCATTGGACATCGTAATAAACGAATAGAATGTTAAATCACTCTACACAAACTAAACAAAAAAATCAAATTTAAGACTTCAAAATGGTTTTTCATTGTTTATTTTACATTCTAATAGTTTCTAAAATATATTTAAGGTTATTTGCACATCGGTGCACCAGAAAATGTTATTAAACGAAATTGAGGGTTGAATCACCCAAAACCCACAAAAAATCAAATTCAAATTTAAGACTTCAAAATGGTTTTTCATTGTTTATTTACATTCTAAGAGTTTTTAAAAATTATATTTAAGGTAATTAGCACATTGGTGCACCAGACATCGTTAATAAACGAATAGAATGTTAAATCACTCTACACAAACTAAAAAAAAAAAAATTCAAATTTAGACATCAAAATGGTTTTTCATTGTTTATTGACATTCTAATAGTTTCTAAAAATAATATTTAAGGTTATTAGCACATCGGTGCGCCATAAAACGTAATTAAAGTAATTGGGGGTTGAAATCCACCCAAAACCCACAAAAAATCAAAATTCAAATTTAAGACTTCAACATGATTTTTCATTGTTTATTTTACATTCTAATTGTTTTTAAAAATATATTTAAGGTTATTACACATCGGTGCACCAGACATCGTTAATAAACGAATAGAATGTTAAATCACTCTACAACCAACTAAAAAAATAAAAATTTAAATTTAAGACTCTCAAATGGTTTTTCATGTTTATTTGACATTCTAATAGTTTCTAAAATAATATTTAAGGTATTTGCACACGGTGCACCAGAAAACGTAATTAAAGTATTGAGGGTTGAATCACCCAAAACCCACAAAAAATCAAATTCAATTTAAGACTTCAACATGATTTTTCATTGTTTATTTTACATTCTAATTGTTTTTAAAAATAATATTTAAGGTTATTAAAACATCGGTGCACCAGACATCGTAATAAACGAATAGAATGTTAAATCACTCTACACAAACTAAAAAAAAATTCAAATTTACGACTTCAAAATGGTTTTTCACTTGTTTATTGACATTCTAATAGTTTCTAAAATAATATTTAAGGTTATTGCACATCGGTGCACCATAAAACGTAATTAAAGTAATTGGAGGTTGAATCACCAAAACCCACAAAAATCAAAATCAAATTTAAGACTTCAACATGATTTTCATTGTTTATTTTACATTCTAATTGTTTTTAAAATAATATTTAAGGTTATTAAAACATCGGTGCACCAGACATCGTTAATAAACTAATTAGAAGTTAATCACTCTACACAAACTAAAAAAAACAAAATTCAAATTAAGACTTCAAAATGGTTTTTCATTGTTTATTTGACATTCTAATAGTTTCTAAAATATATTTAAGGTTATTTGCACATCGGTGCACCAGAAAATGTTATTAAACTAATTGAGGGTTGAATCACCCAAAACCCACAAAAATCAAAATTCAAATTTAAGACTTCAACATGATTTTTCATTGTTTATTTTACATTCTAATGTTTTTAAAATAATATTTAAGGTTATTAGAACATCGGTGCACCAGACATCGTTAATAAACGAATAGAAGGTTAAATCACTTCTACACAAACTAAAAAAAAAAAATTCAAATTTATAAGACTCAAAATGGTTTTTCATTGTTATTTGACATCTACTAAGTTTCTAAAAATAATATTTAAGGTTATTTGCACATCGGTGCACCAGAAAACGTATTAAACTAATTGAGGTTGAATCACCCAAAAACCCACAAAAAATCAAAATTCAAATTTAAGACTTCAAATGGTTTTTCATTGTTTATTTTACATTCTAAGAGTTTTTAAAATTATATTTAAGGTGATAAGCACATTGGTGCATTGGACATCGTTAATAAACGAATAGAATGTTAAATCACTCTACACACAAACAAAAAAAAAAATTCAAATTTAAGACTATCAAAATGGTTTTTCATTGTTTATTTTGACATTCTAATAGTTTCTAAAATAATATTTAAGGTATTTGCACATCGGTGCCCAGAAAATGTTATTAAACTAATTGAGGGTTGAATCACCCAAAACCCCAAAAAAATCAAAATTCAAATTTAAGACTTCAACATGATTTTTCCTTGTTTATTTTACATTCTAAGAGTTTTAAAAATTATATTTAGGTGATAGCAAATTGGTGCACCAGACACGTTAATAAACGAATAGAAGGTTAAATCACTCTACACAAACTAAAAAAAAAAAATTCAAATTTAAGACTTCAAAATGGTTTTTCATTGTTTATTTGACATTCTAATAGTTTCTAAAAATAATATTTAAGGTTATTAGCACATCGGTGCACCAGAAAATGTTATTAAACTAATTGAGGGTTGAATCACCCAAAACCCACAAAAATCAAAATTCAAATTTAAGACTTCAAAATGGTTTTTCATTGTTTATTTACATTCTAAGAGTTTCTAAAAATAATATTTAAGGTTATTTGCACATCGGTGCACCAGAAAACGTAATTAAACTAATGGGGGTTGAATCACCCAAAACCCACAAAAAATCAAAATTCAAATTTAAGACTTCAAAATGGTTTTTCATTGTTTATTTTACATTCTAAGAGTTTTTAAAATAATATTTAAGGTTATAAGCACATCGGTGCACCAGACATCGTTAATAAACGAATAGAATGTTAAATCACTCTACACAAACTAAAAAAAAAAAATTCAAATTTAAGACTTCAAAATGGTTTTTCATTGTTTATTTGACATTCTAAGTTTCTAAAAATAATATTTAAGGTTATTAACACATCGGTGCACCAGAAAATGTTATTAAACTAATTGAGGGTTGAATCACCCAAACCCACAAAAAATCAAAATTCAAATTTAAGACTTCAAAATGGTTTTTCATTGTTTATTTACATTCTAAGAGTTTTTAAAAATAATATTTAAGGTGATAAGCACATTGGTGCACCGGACATCGTTAATAAACGAATAGAAGGTTAAATCACTCTACACAAACTAAAAAAAAAAAATTCAAATTTAAGACTTCAAAATGGTTTTTCATTGTTTATTTTACATTCTAAGAGTTTTTAAAAATTATATTTAAGGTGATAAGCACATGGTGCACCGGACATCGTTAATAAACGAATAGAATGTTAAATCACTCTACACAAACTAAAAAAAAAAATTCAAATTTAAGACTTCAAAATGGTTTTTCATTGTTTATTTTACATTCTAATAGTTTCTAAAAATAATATTTAAGGTTATTTGCACATCGGTGCTCCATAAAATGTTATTATAACTAATTAGGGGTTGAATCACCCAAAACCCACAAAAAATAAAAATTCAAATTTAAGACTTCAACATGATTTTACCTTGTTTATTTTACATTCTAAGAGTTTTTAAAAATAATATTTAGGTATTAGCACATTGGTGCACCAGACATCGTTAATAAACGAATAGAAGTTAAATCATTCTAACACAAACTAAACAAAAAAAAATTCAAATTTAAGACATCAAAATGGTTTTTCATTGTTTATTTGACATTCTAATAGTTTCTAAAATAATATTTAAGGTTATTAGCACATCGGTGCACCAGAAAACTTATTAAACGAATTGGGGTTGAATCACCCAAACCCACAAAAAATAAAAATTCAAATTTAAGACTTCAACATGATTTTTCATTGTTTATTTTACATTCTAATTAGTTTTTAAAAATAATATTTAAGGTTATTAAAACATCGGTGCACCAGACATCGTTAATAAACGAATAGAAGGTTAAATCACTCTACACAAACTAAAAAAAAAAAATTCAAATTTAAGACTTCAAAATGGTTTTTCATTGTTTATTTGACATTCTATAAGTTTCTAAAAATAATATTTAAGGTTATTAACACATCGGTGCACCAGAAAATGTTATTAAACTAATTGAGGGTTGAATCACCCAAAACCCACAAAAAATCAAAATTCAAATTTAAGACTTCAAAATGGTTTTTCATTGTTTATTTTACATTCTAAGAGTTTTTAAAAATTATATTTAAGGTGATAAGCACATTGGTGCACCAGACATCGTTAATAAACGAATAGAATGTTAAATCACTCTACACAAACTAAAAAAAAAAAATTCAAATTTAAGACTTCAAAATGGTTTTTCATTGTTTATTTGACATTCTAATAGTTTCTAAAAATAATATTTAAGGTTATTTGCACATCGGTGCACCAGAAAACGTAATTAAACTAATTGGGGGTTGAATCACCCAAAACCCCAAAAAAATAAAATTCAAATTTAAGACTTCAACATGATTTTCATTGTTTATTTACATTCTAAGAGTTTTTAAAAATAATATTTAAGGTGATAAGCACATTGGTGCACCAGACATCGTTAATAAACGAATAGAAGGTTAAATCACTCTACACAAACTAAAAAAAAAAAAATTCAAATTTAAGACTCAAAATGGTTTTCATTGTTTATTTGACATTCTAATAGTTTCTAAAATAATATTTAAGGTTATTACACATCGGTGCACCAGAAAACGTTATTAAACTAATTGGGGTTGAATCACCCAAAACCCACAAAAAATAAAATTCAAATTTAAGACTTCAACATGATTTTACCTTGTTTATTTTACATTCTAAGAGTTTTTAAAAATAATATTTAAGGTTATTAGCACATTGGTGCACCAGACATCGTTAATAAACGAATTAGAATGTTAAATCACTCTACACAACTAAAAAAAAAAAATTCAAATTTAAGGACTTCAAAATGGTTTTCATTGTTTATTTGAACATTCTAATAGTTTCTAAAATAATATTTAAGGTTATTTGCACATCGGTGCACCAGAAAATGTTATTAAACTAATTTGGGGTTGAATCACCCAAAACCCACAAAAAAAAATCAAAATTTCAAATTTAAGACTTCAACATGATTTTTCATTGTTTATTTTACATTCTAATTGTTTTTAAAAAAATATTTAAGGTTATTAAAACATCGGTGCACCAGACATCGTTAATAAACTAATAGAAGGTTTAAATCACTCTACACAAACTAAAAAAAAAAAAATTCAAATTTAAGACTTCAAAATGGTTTTTCATTGTTTAGTTGACATTCTATTAAGTCTTCTAAAAATAATATTTAAGGTTATTAGCACATCGGTGCGCCATAAAACGTAATTAAAAGTAATTGGGTGTTGAACTCCACCCAAAACCCACAAAAATCAAAATTCAATTTAAGACTTCAACATGTTTTTCATTGTTCTATTTTACATTCTAATTTGTTTTTAAAAATAATATTTAAGGTGATAGCACATTGGTGCACCTGACATCGTTAATAAACGAATAGAATGTTAAATCACTCTACCAAACTAAAAAAAAAAAATTCAAATTTAGACTTCAAAATGGTTTTTCATTGTTATTTGACATTCTAATAGGTTCTAAAAATAATATTAAGGTAATTTGCACACGGTGCACCATAAAACGTAATTAAAGTATTTGGGGGTTGGAATCACCGAAAACCATCAAAAAAATAAAAATTCAGATTTAAGACTTCACATGATTTTTCATTTTTATTTTACATTCTAAAGAGTTTTAAAAATTAATATTTAAGGTTATAAGCACAATTGTGCACCAGACATCGTTAATAAACGAATAGAATGTTAAATCACTCTACACAAACTAAAAAAAAAAAAATATTCAATTTAAGACTTCAAAATGGTTTTTTCATTGTTTATTTGACATTCTAATAGTTTCTAAAAATAATATTTAAGGTTATTAGCACATCGGTGCACCAGAAAATGTTATTAAACTAATTGAGGTTGAATCACCAAAACCCACAAAAAATCAAAATTCAAATTTAAGACTTCAAAATGGTTTTTCATTGTTTATTTACATTCTAAGAGTTTCTAAAAATAATATTTAAGGTTATTTGCACATCGGTGCACCAGACATCGTAATAAACGAATTGAATGTTAAATCACCCAAAACCCACAAAAAAAAAAATTCAAATTTAAGACTTCAAAATGGTTTTTCATTGTTTATTTTACATTCTAAGAGTTTTTAAAAATAATATTTAAGGTTATTAGCACATCGGTGCACCAGAAATCGTTATAAACGAATAGAAGGTTAATCACCTACAACAAACTAAAAAAAAAAAATTCAAATTTAAGACTTCAAAATGGTTTTCATTGTTTATTTGACATTCTAATAGTTTCTAAAAATAATATTTAAGGTTATTTAGCACATCGGTGCACCAGAAAACGGTTATTAAACGAATTGGGGGTTGAATCACCCAAAACCCACAAAAAATCAAAATTCAAATTTACGACTTCAACATGAGTTTTCATTGTTTATTTACATTCTAATGAGTTTTTAAAAATAATATTTAAGGTGATTAGCACATTGGTGCACCAGACAATCGTAATAAACGAATAGAAGGTTAAATCACTCTACACAAACTAAAAAAAAAAATTCAAATTTAAGACTTCAACATGGTTTTCATTGTTTATTTGACATTCTAAATAGTTTCTAAAAATAATATTTAAGGTTATTTACACATCGGGCACCAGAAAACGTTATTATACTATTTGGGAGTTGAATCACCCAAAACCCACAAAAAAATAAAATTCAAATTAAGACTTCAACATGATTTTTACCTTGTTTATTTTACATTCTAAGAGTTTTTTAAAAATAATATTTAAGGTGATTAGCAATTGGTGCACCAGACATCGTTAATAAACGAATAGAAGGTTAAATCACTCTAACACAAACTAAAAACAAAAAAAATTCAAATTAAGACTTCAAAATGGTTTTTCATTGCTTATTTGACATTCTATAGTTTCTAAAATATATTTAAGGTTATTAACACATCGGTGCACCAGAAAATGTTATTAAACGAATTGAGGTTGAATCACCCAAAACCCACAAAAAATTCAAATTCAAATTTAGACTTCAAAATGGTTTTTCATTGTTTATTTTACATCTAAGAGTTTCTAAAATAATATTTAAGGTTATTAGGCACATCGGTGCACCATAAACACGTATTAAACTTTTTGGGGGTTGAATCACCAACACCCAACAAAAATAAAAATTCAATTTAAGACTTCAAAATGATTTTTCACTTGTTTATTTTACATTCTAAAGTTTTTAAAAATTATATTTAAGGTGATTAGCAAGTGGTTCACCGACATCGTTAATAAACGAATAGAATGTTAAATCACTCTACACAAACTAAAAAAAAAAATTCAAATTTAAGACTTCAAAATGGTTTTTCATTGTTTATTTGACATTCTAATAGTTTCTAAAAATAATATTTAAGGTTATTTGCACATCGGTGCACCATAAAACGTAATTAAACTAATTGGGGGTTGAATCACCAAAACCACAAAAAAATCAAAATTCAAATTAAGACTTCAACATGATTTTCATTGTTTATTTTACATTCTAATTGTTTTTAAAAATAATATTTAAGGTTATTAAAACATCGGTGCACCAGACATCGTTAATAAACGAATAGAATGTTAAATCACTCTACACAAACTAAAAAAAAAAAATTCAAATTTAAGACCTCAAAATGGTTTTTCATTGTTTATTTGACATTCTAATAGTTTTTAAAAATAATATTTAAGGTTATTTGCACATCGGTGCGCCATAAAATGTAATTAAAGTAATTGGGGTTGAATCACCCAAAACCCACAAAAAATCAAAATTCAAATTTAAGACTTCAACATGATTTTTCATTGTTTATTTTACATTCTAATTGTTTTTAAAAATAATATTTAAGGTTATTAAAACATCGGTGCACCAGACATCGTTAATAAACGAATAGAAGGTTAAATCACTCTACACAAACTAAAAAAAAAAAAATTCAAATTTAAGACTTCAAAATGGTTTTTCATTGATTATTTGACATTCTATAAGTTTCTAAAAATAATATTTAAGGTTATTAACACATCGGTGCACCAGAAAATGTTATTAAACTAATTGAGGATTGAATCACCCGAAACCCACAAAAAATCAAAATTCAAATTTAAGACTTCAAAATGGTTTTTCATTGTTTATTTTACATTCTAAGAGTTTTTAAAAATTATATTTAAGGTGATAAGCACATTGGTGCATTGGACATCGTTAATAAACGAATAGAATGTTAAATCACTCTACACAAACTAAAAAAAAAAATTCAAATTTAAGACTTCAAAATGGTTTTTCATTGTTTATTTGACATTCTAATAGTTTCTAAAAATAATATTTAAGGTTATTTGCACATCGGTGCACCATAAAACGTAATTAAACTAATTGGGGTTGAATCACCCAAAACCACAAAAAAAAAAAATTCAAATTTAAGACTTCAACATGATTTTTCATTGTTTATTTTACATTCTAAGAGTTTTAAAAATTATTTAAGGTTATAAGCACATCGGTGCACCAGACATCGTTAATAAACGAATAGAAGGTTAAATCACTCTACACAAACTAAAAAAAAAAAATTCAAATTTAAGACCTCAAAATGGTTTTTCATTGTTTATTTGACATTCTAATAGTTTCTAAAAATAATATTTAAGGTTATTAGCACATCGGTGCACCAGAAAATGTTATTAAACTAATTGAGAGTTGAATCACCCAAAACCCACAAAAAATCAAAATTCAAATTTAAGACTTCAAAATGGTTTTTCATTGTTTATTTTACATTCTAAGAGTTTCTAAAAATAATATTTAAGGTTATTTGCACATCGGTGCGCCATAAAACGTAATTAAAGTAATTGGGGGTTGAATCACCCAAAACCCACAAAAAATCAAAATTCAGATTTAAGACTTCAAAATGGTTTTTCATTGTTTATTTTACATTCTAAGAGTTTTTAAAAATTATATTTAAGGTGATAAGCACATTGGTTCACCGGACATCGTTAATAAACGAATAGAATGTTAAATCACTCTACACAAAACTAAAAAAAAAAATTCAAATTTAAGACTTCAAAATGGTTTTTCATTGTTTATTTGACATTCTAATAGTTTCTAAAAATAATATTTAAGGTTATTTGCACATCGGTGCACCAGAAAACGTAATTAAATAATTGGGGGTTGAATCACCCAAAACCACAAAAAAAAAAAATTCAAATTTAAGACTTCAACATGATTTTTCATTGTTTATTTTACATTCTAATTGTTTTTAAAAATAATATTTAAGGTTATTAAAACATCGGTGCACCAGACATCGTTAATAAACGAATAGAATGTTAAATCACTCTACACAAACTAAAAAAAAAAATTCAAATTTAAGACCTCAAAATGGTTTTTCATTGTTTATTTGACATTCTAAGAGTTTCTAAAAATAATATTTATGGTTATTTGCACATCGGTGCGCCATAAAACGTAATAAAGTAATTGGGGGTTGAATCACCCAAAACCCACAAAAAATCAAAATTCAAATTTAAGACTTCAAACATGATTTTTCATTGTTTATTTTACATTCTAATTGTTTTTTAAAAATAATATTTAGGTTATTAAAACATCGGTGCACCAGACATCGTTAATAAACGAATAGAAGGTTTAATCACTCTACACAAACTAAAAAAAAAAAATTCAAATTTAAGACTTCAAAATGGTTTTTCATTGTTATTTGACATTCTATAGTTTTCTAAAATAATATTTAAGGTTATTATCTAGCACATCGGTGCACCAGAAAATGTTATTAAACTAATTGAGATTGAAATCACACCAAAACCCACAAAAATCAAAATTCAAATTAAGACTTCAAAATGGTTTTTCATTGTTTATTTTACATTCTAAGAGTTTTTAAAAATTATATTTAAGGTGATAAGCACATTGGTGCACCAGACATCGTTAATAAACGAATAGAATGTTAAATCACTCTACACAAACTAAAAAAAAAAAATTCAAATTTAAGACTTCAAAATGGTTTTTCATTGTTTATTTGACATTCTAATAGTTTCTAAAAATAATATTTAAGGTTATTTGCACATCGGTGCACCAGAAAACGTAATTAAACTAATTTGGGGGTTGAATCACCCAAAACCACAAAAAATAAAATTCAAATTTAAGACTTCAAAATGATTTTTCATTGTTTATTTTACATTCTAAGAGTTTTTAAAAATTATTTAAGGTTATAAGCACATGGTGCACCAGACATCGTTAATAAACGAATAGAAGGTTAAATCACTCTACACAAACTAAAAAAAAAAAATTCAAATTTAAGACTTCAAAATGGTTTTTCATTGTTTATTTGACATTTTAATAGTTCTAAAATAATATTTAAGGTTATTTGCACATCGGTTGCACCAGAAAACGTTATTAACTAATTGGGGTTGAATCACCCAAAACCCACAAAAAAATAAAAATTCAAATTAAGACATTCAAATTGTTTTTTATTGTTATTTTACATTCTAAGAGTGTCTAAAAATATTATTTAAGGTTATTTGCACATCGGTGCTCCATAACAGGTTATTCTACTATTGGGGTTGAATCACCCAAAACCCACAAAAAAATAAAATTCAAATTTAGACTTCAACATGATTTTACCTTGTTTATTTTACATTCTAAGAGTTTTTAAAAATAATATTTAAGGTGATTAGCACATTGTGCACCGAGACATCGTTAATAAACGAATAGAGGTTAAATCATTCTACAACAAACTAAAAAAAAAAAAATTCAAATTTAAGACATCCAAAATGGTTTTTCATTGTTTAATTTGACATTCTAATTATTTCTAAAAATAATATTTAAGTAATTTGCACATCGGTGCACCATAAACGTTAATTAAACTAATTGGGGGTGAATCACCCAAACCCACAAAAAATCAAAATTCAAATTTAAGACTTCAACATGATTTTTCATTGTTTATTTTACATTCTAATAGTTTTAAAAAATAATATTTAAGGTGATTAACACATCGGTGCACCAGACATCGTAATAAACGAATAGATGTTAACACTCTCTACACAAACAAAAAAAAAAAATTCAAATTAAGACTTCAAACTGGTTTTTCATTGTTTATTGACATTCTAATAGTTTCTAAAATAATATTTAAGGTTATTTGCACATCGGTGCACCATAAAATGTATTAACTAATTTGAGAGTTGAATCACCCAAACCCACAAAAAATCAAAATTCAAATTTAAGACTTCAACATGATTTTTCATTGTTTATTTTACATTCTAAGAGTTTTTAAAAATAATATTAAGGTTATTAACACATCGGTGCACCAGACATCGTAATAAACGAATAGAAGGTTAAATCACTCTACACAAACTAAAAAAAAAAAATTCAAATTTAAGACCTCAAATGGTTTTTCATTGATTATTTGACATTCTATAAGTTTCTAAAAATAATATTTAAGGTTATTACACATCGGTGCACCAGAAAATGTATTAAACTAATTGAGGGTTAATCACCCAAAACCCACAAAAAATCAAAATTCAAATTTAAGACTTCAAAATGGATTTTTCACTTGTTTATTTTACATTCTAAGAGTTTTAAAAATTATATTTAAGGTGATAAGCACATTGGTGCATTGGACATCGTTAATAACGAATAGAATGTTAAATCACTCTACACAAACTAAAAAAAAAAATTCAAATTTAAGACTTCAAAATGGTTTTTCATTGTTATTTTACATTCTAATAGTTTCTAAAAATAATATTTAAGGTTAATTTGCACATCGGTGCACCAGAAAATGTTATTAACTAATTGAGGGTTGAATCACCGAAAACCCACAAAAATCAAAATTCAAATTAAGACTTCAAATGATTTTTCCCTTGTTTATTTTACATTCTAAGAGTTTTTAAAAATTATATTTAAGGTGATAAGCACATTGGTGCATCGGACATCGTTAATAAACGAATAGAATGTTAAATCACTCTACCAAACTAAAAAAAAAAATTCAAATTTAAGACTTCAAAATGGTTTTTCATTGTTTATTTGACATTCTAATAGTTTCTAAAAATATATTTAAGGTTATTTGCACATCGGTGCACCATAAAACGTAATTAAAGCTATTTGGGGGTTGAATCACCCGAAAACCATCAAAAAAATTAAAAATTCAGATTTAAGACTTCACATGATTTTTCATTGTTTATTTTACATTCTAATAGTATTTTAAAAATAATATTAAGGTGATTAAGCACAATCGGTGCACCAGACATCGTTAATAAACGAATAGAAGGTTTAATCACTCTACACACACTAAAAAAAAAAAAATTCAATTTTTAGACTTCAAAATGGTTTTTCATTGTTTATTTGACATTCTAATAGTTTCTAAAAATAATATTTAAGGTTATTAGCACATCGGTGCACCAGAAAATGTTATTAAACTAATTGAGGGTTGAATCACCCAAAACCCACAAAAAATCAAAATTCAAATTTAAGACTTCAAAATGGTTTTTCATTGTTTATTTTACATTCTAAGAGTTTTTAAAAATAATATTTAAGGTTATAAGCACATCGGTGCACCAGACATCGTTAATAAACGAATAGAATGTTAAATCACTCTACACAAACTAAAAAAAAAAAATTCAAATTTAAGACTTCAAAATGGTTTTTCATTGTTTATTTTACATTCTAATAGTTTTTAAAAATAATATTTAAGGTTATTAAAACATCGGTGCACCAGACATCGTTAATAAACGAATAGAATGTTAAATCACTCTACACAAACTAAAAAAAAAAATTCAAATTTAAGACTTCAAAATGGTTTTTCATTGTTTATTTGACATTCTAAGAGTTTCTAAAAATAATATTTAAGGTTATTTGCACATCGGTGCACCAGAAAACGTAATTAAAGTAATTGGGGGTTGAATCACCCAAACCCACAAAAAATCAAAATTCAAATTTAAGACTTCAACATGATTTTTCATTGTTTATTTTACATTCTAATTGTTTTTAAAAATAATATTTAAGGTTATTAAAACATCGGTGCACCAGACATCGTTAATAAACGAATAGAAGGTTAAATCACTCTACACAAACTAAAAAAAAAAAATTCAAATTTAAGACTTCAAAATGGTTTTTCATTGTTTATTTGACATTCTAATAGTTTCTAAAAATAATATTTAAGGTTATTAGCACATCGGTGCACCAGAAAATGTTATTAAACTAATTGAGGGTTGAATCACCCAAAACCCACAAAAAATCAAAATTCAAATTTAAGACTTCAAAATGATTTTTCATTGTTTATTTTACATTCTAATTGTTTTTAAAAATAATATTTAAGGTTATTAAAACATCGGTGCACCAGACATCGTAATAAACGAATAGAAGGTTAAATCACTCTACACAAACTAAAAAAAAAAAATTCAAATTTAAGACATCAAAATGGTTTTTCATTGTTTATTTGACATTCTAATAGTTTCTAAAAATAATATTTAAGGTTATTAGCACATCGGTGCACCAGAAAATGTTATTAAACTAATTGGGTTTAAAATCACCCAAAACCCACAAAAAATCAAAAATTCAAATTTAAGACTTCAACATGAGTTTTTCATTGTTTATTTGTACATTCTAAGAGTTTTTAAAAATAATATTTAAGGTTATTAAGCACATCGGTGCACCAGAAATCGTTAATAAACGTAATAGAAGGGTTAATCCTACACAAACTCACAAAAAAATAATAATTCAAATTTAAGACTTCAAAATGGTTTTTCATTGTTATTTGACATTCTAATAGTTCTAAAAATAATATTTAAGGTTATTAGCACATCGGTGCACCAGAAAATGTTATTAAACTAATTGAGGGTTGAATCACCCAAAACCCACAAAAAAATCAAAATTCAAATTTAAGACTTCAAAATGGTTTTTCATTGTTTATTTTACATTCTAATTGTTTTTAAAAATAATATTTAAGGTTATTAAAACATCGGTGCACCAGACATCGTTAATAAACGAATAGAATGTTAAATCACTCTACACAAACTAAAAAAAAAAATTCAAATTTAAGACTTCAAAATGGTTTTTCATTGTTTATTTGACATTCTAATAGTTTTAAAAATAATATTTAAGGTTATTAAAACATCGGTGCACCAGACATCGTTAATAAACGAATAGAATGTTAAATCACTCTACACAAACTAAAAAAAAAAATTCAAATTTAAGACTTCAAAATGGTTTTTCATTGTTTATTTGACATTCTAAGAGTTTCTAAAAATAATATTTAAGGTTATTTGCACATCGGTGCACCATAAAACGTAATTAAAGTAATTGGGGTTGAATCACCCAAAACCCACAAAAAATCAAAATTCAAATTTAAGACTTCAACATGATTTTTCATTGTTTATTTTACATTCTAATTGTTTTTAAAAATAATATTTAAGGTTATTAAAACATCGGTGCACCAGACATCGTTAATAAACGAATAGAAGTTAAATCACTCTACACAAACTAAAAAAAAAAAATTCAAATTTAAGACTTCAAAATGGTTTTTCATTGTTTATTTGACATTCTAATAGTTTCTAAAAATAATATTTAAGGTTATTTGCACATCGGTGCACCAGAAATGTTATTAAACTAATTGAGGGTTGAATCACCCAAAACCACAAAAAATCAAAATTCAAATTTAAGACTTCAACATGATTTTTCATTGTTTATTTTACATTCTAATTGTTTTTAAAAATAATATTTAAGGTTATTAAAACATCGGTGCACCAGACATCGTTAATAAACGAATAGAATGTTAAATCACTCTACACAAACTAAAAAAAAAAAATTCAAATTTAAGACTTCAAAATGGTTTTTAATTGTTATTTGACATTCTAATAGTTTCTAAAAATAATATTTAAGGCTTATTAAAACATCGGTGCACCAGAAAACGTTATTAAACTAATTGGGTTGACTCACCCAAAACCCACAAAAAATAAAAATTCAAATTTCAGACTTCAAACATGATTTTTCATTGTTTATTTTACATCTAAGAGTTTTTAAAATAAGATTTAAGGTGATAAGCACATTGGTGCACCAGAAATCGTAATAAACGAATTAGAATGTTAATCACTCTACAAAACCTAAAAAAATAAAAATTCAAATTAAGACTTCAAAATGGTTTTTTCATTGTTTATTTTACATTCTAAGATGTCTAAAAATAATATTAAGGTTATTTGCACATCGGTGCACCAGAACACTGTAATTATACTAATTTAGGGGTTGAATCACCCAAAACCCACAAAAAAATAAAAATTCAAATTAAGACTCAACATGATTTTACTTGTTTATTTACATTCTAAGAGTTTTTAAAAATAATATTTAAGGTTATTAAAACATCGGTGCACCAGACATCGTTAATAAACGAATAGAATGTTAAATCACTCTACACAAACTAAAAAAAAAAATTCAAATTTAAGACTTCAAAATGGTTTTTCATTGTTTATTTGACATTCTAAGAGTTTCTAAAAATAATATTTAAGGTTATTTGCACATCGGTGCACCAAAAACGTAATTAAACTAATTGGGGTTGAATCACCCAAAACCCACAAAAAATCAAAATTCAAATTTAAGACTTCAACATGATTTTTCATTGTTTATTTTACATTCTAATTGTTTTTAAAAATAATATTTAAGGTTATTAAAACATCGGTGCACCAGACATCGTTAATAAACGAATAGAAGGTTAAATCACTCTACACAAACTAAAAAAAAAAAATTCAAATTTAAGACTTCAAAATGGTTTTTCATTGTTTATTTGACATTCTATAGTTTCTAAAAATAATATTTAAGGTTATTAACACATCGGTGCACCAGAAAATGTTATTAAACTAATTGAGAGTTGAATCACCCAAAACCCACAAAAAATCAAAATTCAAATTTAAGACTTCAAAATGGTTTTTCATTGTTTATTTTACATTCTAAGAGTTTTTAAAAATTATATTTAAGGTGATAAGCACATTGGTTCACCGGACATCGTTAATAAACGAATAGAATGTTAAATCACTCTACACAAACTAAAAAAAAAAAATTCAAATTTAAGACTTCAAAATGGTTTTTCATTGTTTATTTTACATTCTAAGAGTTTCTAAAAATAATATTTAAGGTTATAAGCACATCGGTGCACCAGACATCGTTAATAAACGAATAGAATGTTAAATCACTCTACACAAACTAAAAAAAAAAAATTCAAATTTAAGACTTCAAAATGGTTTTTCATTGTTTATTTTACATTCTAATAGTTTCTAAAAATAATATTTAAGGTTATTTGCACATCGGTGCACCAGAAAATGTTATTAAACTAATTTAGGGTTGAATCACCCAAAACCCACAAAAAATCAAAATTCAAATTTAAGACTTCAAAATGGTTTTTCATTGTTTATTTTACATTCTAATAGTTTTTAAAAATAATATTTAAGGTTATTAAAACATCGGTGCACCAGACATCGTTAATAAACGAATAGAATGTTAAATTACTCTACACAAACTAAAAAAAAAAATTCAAATTTAAGACTTCAAAATGGTTTTTCATTGTTTATTTGACATTCTAAGAGTTTCTAAAAATAATATTTAAGGTTATTTGCACATCGGTGCACCAGAAAACGTAATTAAAGTAATAGGGGTTGAATCACCCAAAACCCACAAAAAAAAAAATTCAAATTTAAGACTTCAAAATGGTTTTTCATTGTTTATTTTACATTCTAATAGTTTTTAAAAATAATATTTAAGGTTATTTGCACATCGGTGCACCAGAAAACGTAATTAAACTAATTGGGGGTTGAATCACCCAAAACCACAAAAAAAAAAAATTCAAATTTAAGACTTCAACATGATTTTTCATTGTTTATTTTACATTCTAATGTTTTTAAAAATAATATTTAAGGTTATTAAACATCGGTGCACCAGACATCGTTAATAAACGAATAGAATGTTAAATCACTCTACACAAACTAAAAAAAAAAAATTCAAATTTAAGACTTCAAAATGGTTTTTCATTGTTTATTTGACATTCTAAGAGTTTCTAAAAATAATATTTAAGGTTATTTGCACATCGGTGCACCATAAACGTAATTAAAGTAATTGGGGGTTGAATCACCCAAAACCCACAAAAAATCAAAATTCAAATTTAAGACTTCAACATGATTTTTCATTGTTTATTTTACATTCTAATTGTTTTTAAAAATAATATTTAAGGTTATTAAAACATCGGTGCACCAGACATCGTTAATAAACGAATAGAAGGTTAAATCACTCTACACAAACTAAAAAAAAAAAAATTCAAATTTAAGACTTCAAAATGGTTTTTCATTGTTTATTTTAATTCTAAGAGTTTCTAAAAATAATATTTAAGGTTATTAGCACATCGGTGCACCAGAAAATGTTATTAAACTAATTGAGGGTTGAATCACCCAAAACCCACAAAAAATCAAAATTCAAATTTAAGACTTCAAAATGGTTTTTCATTGTTTATTTTACATTCTAAGAGTTTTTAAAAATAATATTTAAGGTGATAAGCACATTGGTGCACCAGACATCGTTAATAAACGAATAGAATGTTAAATCACTCTACACAAACTAAAAAAAAAAAATTCAAATTTAAGACTTCAAAATGGTTTTTCATTGTTTATTTTACATTCTAATAGTTTCTAAAAATAATATTTAAGGTTATTTGCACATCGGTGCACCAGAAAATGTTATTAAACTAATTGAGGGTTGAATCACCCAAAACCCACAAAAAATCAAAATTCAAATTTAAGACTTCAAAATGGTTTTTCATTGTTTATTTTACATTCTAAGAGTTTTTAAAAATTATATTTAAGGTTATAAGCACATCGGTGCACCAGACATCGTTAATAAACGAATAGAATGTTAAATCACTCTACACAAACTAAAAAAAAAAAAATTCAAATTTAAGACTTCAAAATGGTTTTTCATTGTTTATTTGACATTCTAATAGTTTCTAAAAATAATATTTAAGGTTATTTGCACATCGGTGCACCAGAAAACGTAATTAAACTAATTGGGGGTTGAATCACCCAAAACCCACAAAAAATCAAAATTCAAATTTAAGACTTCAAAATGATTTTTCATTGTTTATTTTACATTCTAAGAGTTTTTAAAAATATATTTAAGGTTATTAAAACATCGGTGCACCAGACATCGTTAATAAACGAATAGAATGTTAAATCACTCTACACAAACTAAAAAAAAAAAATTCAAATTTAAGACTTCAAAATGGTTTTTCATTGTTTATTTGACATTCTAATAGTTTCTAAAAATAATATTTAAGGTTATTTGCACATCGGTGCACCAGAAAACGTAATTAAACTAATTGGGGGTTGAATCACCCAAAACCACAAAAAAAAAAATTCAAATTTAAGACTTCAACATGATTTTTCATTGTTTATTTTACATTCTAATTGTTTTTAAAAATAATATTTAAGGTTATTAAAACATCGGTGCACCAGACATCGTTAATAAACGAATAGAATGTTAAATCACTCTACACAAACTAAAAAAAAAAAAATTCAAATTTAAGACTTCAAAATGGTTTTTCATTGTTTATTTGACATTCTAATAGTTTCTAAAAATAATATTTAAGGTTATTAGCACATCGGTGCACCAGAAAATGTTATTAAACTAATTGAGGGTTGAATCACCCAAAACCCACAAAAAATCAAAATTCAAATTTAAGACTTCAACATGATTTTTCATTGTTTATTTTACATTCTAATTGTTTTAAAAATAATATTTAAGGTTATTAAAACATCGGTGCACCAGACATCGTTAATAAACGAATAGAATGTTAAATCACTCTACACAAACTAAAAAAAAAAAAATTCAAATTTAAGACTTCAAAATGGTTTTTCATTGTTTATTTGACATTCTAATAGTTTCTAAAAATAATATTTAAGGTTATTTGCACATCGGTGCACCAGAAAACGTAATTAAACTAATTGGGGGTTGAATCACCCAAAACCCACAAAAAATCAAAATTCAAATTTAAGACTTCAACATGATTTTTCATTGTTTATTTTACATTCTAATTGTTTTTAAAAATAATATTTAAGGTTATTAAAACATCGGTGCACCAGACATCGTTAATAAACGAATAGAATGTTAAATCACTCTACACAAACTAAAAAAAAAAAATTCAAATTTAAGACTTCAAAATGGTTTTTCATTGTTTATTTGACATTCTAATAGTTTCTAAAAATAATATTTAAGGTTATTTGCACATCGGTGCACCAGAAAACGTAATTAAACTAATTGGGGGTTGAATCACCCAAAACCCACAAAAAATCAAAATTCAAATTTAAGACTTCAAATGATTTTTCATTGTTTATTTTACATTCTAATTGTTTTTAAAAATAATATTTAAGGTTATTAAAACATCGGTGCACCAGACATCGTTAATAAACGAATAGAATGTTAAATCACTCTACACAAACTAAAAAAAAAAAATTCAAATTTAAGACTTCAAAATGGTTTTTCATTGTTTATTTGACATTCTAATAGTTTCTAAAAATAATATTTAAGGTTATTAGCACATCGGTGCACCAGAAAATGTTATTAAACTAATTGAGGTTGAATCACCCAAAACCCACAAAAAATCAAAATTCAAATTTAAGACTTCAAAATGGTTTTTCATTGTTTATTTTACATTCTAAGAGTTTTTAAAAATTATATTTAAGGTGATAAGCACATTGGTGCACCGGACATCGTTAATAAACGAATAGAATGTTAAATCACTCTACACAAACTAAAAAAAAAAAATTCAAATTTAAGACTTCAAAATGGTTTTTCATTGTTTATTTTACATTCTAATAGTTTCTAAAAATAATATTTAAGGTTATTTGCACATCGGTGCACCAGAAAATGTTATTAAACTAATTGAGGGTTGAATCACCCAAAACCCACAAAAAATCAAAATTCAAATTTAAGACTTCAACATGATTTTTCATTGTTTATTTTACATTCTAATTGTTTTTAAAAATAATATTTAAGGTTATTAAAACATCGGTGCACCAGACATCGTTAATAAACGAATAGAATGTTAAATCACTCTACACAAACTAAAAAAAAAAAATTCAAATTTAAGACTTCAAAATGGTTTTTCATTGTTTATTTGACATTCTAAGAGTTTCTAAAAATAATATTTAAGGTTATTTGCACATCGGTGCACCATAAAACGTAATTAAAGTAATTGGGGGTTGAATCACCCAAAACCCACAAAAAATCAAAATTCAAATTTAAGACTTCAACATGATTTTTCATTGTTTATTTTACATTCTAATTGTTTTTAAAAATAATATTTAAGGTTATTAAAACATCGGTGCACCAGACATCGTTAATAAACGAATAGAAGGTTAAATCACTCTACACAAACTAAAAAAAAAAAAATTCAAATTTAAGACTTCAAAATGGTTTTTCATTGTTTATTTGACATTCTAATAGTTTCTAAAAATAATATTTAAGGTTATTAACACATCGGTGCACCAGAAAATGTTATTAAACTAATTGAGGGTTGAATCACCCAAAACCCACAAAAAATCAAAATTCAAATTTAAGACTTCAAAATGGTTTTTCATTGTTTATTTTACATTCTAAGAGTTTTTAAAAATTATATTTAAGGTTATAAGCACATTGGTGCACCGGACATCGTTAATAAACGAATAGAATGTTAAATCACTCTACACAAACTAAAAAAAAAAATTCAAATTTAAGACTTCAAAATGGTTTTTCATTGTTTATTTTACATTCTAAGAGTTTTAAAAATAATATTTAAGGTTATAAGCACATCGGTGCACCGGACATCGTTAATAAACGAATAGAATGTTAAATCACTCTACACAAACTAAAAAAAAAAAATTCAAATTTAAGACTTCAAAATGGTTTTTCATTGTTTATTTACATTCTAATAGTTTCTAAAAATAATATTTAAGGTTATTTGCACATCGGTGCACCAGAAAATGTTATTAAACTAATTGAGGGTTGAATCACCCAAAACCCACAAAAAATCAAAATTCAAATTTAAGACTTCAAAATGATTTTTCATTGTTTATTTTACATTCTAATTGTTTTTAAAAATAATATTTAAGGTTATTAAAACATCGGTGCACCAGACATCGTTAATAAACGAATAGAATGTTAAATCACTCTACACAAACTAAAAAAAAAAAATTCAAATTTAAGACTTCAAAATGGTTTTTCATTGTTTATTTGACATTCTAAGAGTTTCTAAAAATAATATTTAAGGTTATTTGCACATCGGTGCACCAGAAAACGTAATTAAAGTAATTGGGGGTTGAATCACCCAAAACCCACAAAAAATCAAAATTCAAATTTAAGACTTCAACATGATTTTTCATTGTTTATTTTACATTCTAATTGTTTTTAAAAATAATATTTAAGGTTATTAAAACATCGGTGCACCAGACATCGTTAATAAACGAATAGAATGTTAAATCACTCTACACAAACTAAAAAAAAAAATTCAAATTTAAGACTTCAAAATGGTTTTTCATTGTTTATTTGACATTCTAATAGTTTCTAAAAATAATATTTAAGGTTATTAGCACATCGGTGCACCAGAAAATGTTATTAAACTAATTGAGGGTTGAATCACCCAAAACCCACAAAAAATCAAAATTCAAATTTAAGACTTCAAAATGGTTTTTCATTGTTTATTTTACATTCTAATAGTTTTTAAAAATAATATTTAAGGTTATTAAAACATCGGTGCACCAGACATCGTTAATAAACGAATAGAATGTTAAATCACTCTACACAAACTAAAAAAAAAAAATTCAAATTTAAGACTTCAAAATGGTTTTTCATTGTTTATTTGACATTCTAAGAGTTTCTAAAAATAATATTTAAGGTTATTTGCACATCGGTGCACCAGAAAACGTAATTAAACTAATTGAGGGTTGAATCACCCAAAACCCACAAAAAATCAAAATTCAAATTTAAGACTTCAAATGATTTTTCATTGTTTATTTTACATTCTAATTGTTTTTAAAAATAATATTTAAGGTTATTAAAACATCGGTGCACCAGACATCGTTAATAAACGAATAGAATGTTAAATCACTCTACACAAACTAAAAAAAAAAAATTCAAATTTAAGACTTCAAAATGGTTTTTCATTGTTTATTTGACATTCTAATAGTTTCTAAAAATAATATTTAAGGTTATTAGCACATCGGTGCACCAGAAAATGTTATTAAACTAATTGAGAGTTGAATCACCCAAAACCCACAAAAAATCAAAATTCAAATTTAAGACTTCAAAATGGTTTTTCATTGTTTATTTTACATTCTAAGAGTTTTTAAAAATTATATTTAAGGTTATAAGCACATCGGTGCACCAGACATCGTTAATAAACGAATAGAATGTTAAATCACTCTACACAAACTAAAAAAAAAAATTCAAATTTAAGACTTCAAAATGATTTTTCATTGTTTATTTTACATTCTAAGAGTTTTAAAAATAATATTTAAGGTGATAAGCACATTGGTGCACCAGACATCGTTAATAAACGAATAGAATGTTAAATCACTCTACACAAACTAAAAAAAAAAATTCAAATTTAAGACTTCAAAATGGTTTTTCATTGTTTATTTTACATTCTAATAGTTTCTAAAAATAATATTTAAGGTTATTTGCACATCGGTGCACCAGAAAATGTTATTAAACTAATTGAGGGTTGAATCACCCAAAACCCACAAAAAATCAAAATTCAAATTTAAGACTTCAACATGATTTTTCATTGTTTATTTTACATTCTAATTGTTTTTAAAAATAATATTTAAGGTTATTAAAACATCGGTGCACCAGACATCGTTAATAAACGAATAGAATGTTAAATCACTCTACACAAACTAAAAAAAAAAATTCAAATTTAAGACTTCAAAATGGTTTTTCATTGTTTATTTGACATTCTAAGAGTTTCTAAAAATAATATTTAAGGTTATTTGCACATCGGTGCACCAGAAAACGTAATTAAACTAATTGGGGTTGAATCACCCAAAACCCACAAAAAATCAAAATTCAAATTTAAGACTTCAACATGATTTTTCATTGTTTATTTTACATTCTAATTGTTTTTAAAAATAATATTTAAGGTTATTAAAACATCGGTGCACCAGACATCGTTAATAAACGAATAGAATGTTAAATCACTCTACACAAACTAAAAAAAAAAAATTCAAATTTAAGACTTCAAAATGGTTTTTCATTGTTTATTTGACATTCTAATAGTTTCTAAAAATAATATTTAAGGTTATTTGCACATCGGTGCACCAGAAAACGTAATTAAACTAATTGAGGGTTGAATCACCCAAAACCCACAAAAAATCAAAATTCAAATTTAAGACTTCAACATGATTTTTCATTGTTTATTTTACATTCTAATTGTTTTTAAAAATAATATTTAAGGTTATTAAAACATCGGTGCACCAGACATCGTTAATAAACGAATAGAATGTTAAATCACTCTACACAAACTAAAAAAAAAAAATTCAAATTTAAGACTTCAAAATGGTTTTTCATTGTTTATTTGACATTCTAATAGTTTCTAAAAATAATATTTAAGGTTATTTGCACATCGGTGCACCAGAAAATGTAATTAAACTAATTGGGGTTGAATCACCCAAAACCCACAAAAAATCAAAATTCAAATTTAAGACTTCAACATGATTTTTCATTGTTTATTTTACATTCTAATTGTTTTTAAAAATAATATTTAAGGTTATTAAAACATCGGTGCACCAGACATCGTTAATAAACGAATAGAATGTTAAATCACTCTACACAAACTAAAAAAAAAAAATTCAAATTTAAGACTTCAAAATGGTTTTTCATTGTTTATTTGACATTCTAATAGTTTCTAAAAATAATATTTAAGGTTATTTGCACATCGGTGCACCAGAAAATGTAATTAAACTAATTGAGGGTTGAATCACCCAAAACCCACAAAAAATCAAAATTCAAATTTAAGACTTCAACATGATTTTTCATTGTTTATTTTACATTCTAATTGTTTTTAAAAATAATATTTAAGGTTATTAAAACATCGGTGCACCAGACATCGTTAATAAACGAATAGAATGTTAAATCACTCTACACAAACTAAAAAAAAAAATTCAAATTTAAGACTTCAAAATGGTTTTTCATTGTTTATTTGACATTCTAATAGTTTCTAAAAATAATATTTAAGGTTATTTGCACATCGGTGCACCAGAAAATGTAATTAAACTAATTGGGGGTTGAATCACCCAAAACCCACAAAAAATCAAAATTCAAATTTAAGACTTCAACATGATTTTTCATTGTTTATTTTACATTCTAATTGTTTTTAAAAATAATATTTAAGGTTATTAAAACATCGGTGCACCAGACATCGTTAATAAACGAATAGAATGTTAAATCACTCTACACAAACTAAAAAAAAAAAATTCAAATTTAAGACTTCAAAATGGTTTTTCATTGTTTATTTGACATTCTAATAGTTTCTAAAAATAATATTTAAGGTTATTTGCACATCGGTGCACCAGAAAACGTAATTAAACTAATTGGGGTTGAATCACCCAAAACCCACAAAAAATCAAAATTCAAATTTAAGACTTCAACATGATTTTTCATTGTTTATTTTACATTCTAATTGTTTTTAAAAATAATATTTAAGGTTATTAAAACATCGGTGCACCAGACATCGTTAATAAACGAATAGAATGTTAAATCACTCTACACAAACTAAAAAAAAAAAAATTCAAATTTAAGACTTCAAAATGGTTTTTCATTGTTTATTTGACATTCTAATAGTTTCTAAAAATAATATTTAAGGTTATTTGCACATCGGTGCACCAGAAAATGTAATTAAACTAATTGGGGTTGAATCACCCAAAACCCACAAAAAATCAAAATTCAAATTTAAGACTTCAAAATGATTTTTCATTGTTTATTTTACATTCTAATTGTTTTTAAAAATAATATTTAAGGTTATTAAAACATCGGTGCACCAGACATCGTTAATAAACGAATAGAATGTTAAATCACTCTACACAAACTAAAAAAAAAAAATTCAAATTTAAGACTTCAAAATGGTTTTTCATTGTTTATTTGACATTCTAATAGTTTCTAAAAATAATATTTAAGGTTATTAGCACATCGGTGCACCAGAAAATGTTATTAAACTAATTGAGGGTTGAATCACCCAAAACCCACAAAAAATCAAAATTCAAATTTAAGACTTCAAAATGGTTTTTCATTGTTTATTTTACATTCTAAGAGTTTTTAAAAATTATATTTAAGGTGATAAGCACATTGGTGCACCAGACATCGTTAATAAACGAATAGAATGTTAAATCACTCTACACAAACTAAAAAAAAAAAATTCAAATTTAAGACTTCAAAATGGTTTTTCATTGTTTATTTTACATTCTAATAGTTTCTAAAAATAATATTTAAGGTTATTTGCACATCGGTGCACCAGAAAATGTTATTAAACTAATTGAGGGTTGAATCACCCAAAACCCACAAAAAATCAAAATTCAAATTTAAGACTTCAACATGATTTTTCATTGTTTATTTTACATTCTAATTGTTTTTAAAAATAATATTTAAGGTTATTAAAACATCGGTGCACCAGACATCGTTAATAAACGAATAGAATGTTAAATCACTCTACACAAACTAAAAAAAAAAAATTCAAATTTAAGACTTCAAAATGGTTTTTCATTGTTTATTTGACATTCTAATAGTTTCTAAAAATAATATTTAAGGTTATTTGCACATCGGTGCACCATAAAACGTAATTAAAGTAATTGGGGGTTGAATCACCCAAAACCCACAAAAAATCAAAATTCAAATTTAAGACTTCAACATGATTTTTCATTGTTTATTTTACATTCTAATTGTTTTTAAAAATAATATTTAAGGTTATTAAAACATCGGTGCACCAGACATCGTTAATAAACGAATAGAAGGTTAAATCACTCTACACAAACTAAAAAAAAAAAATTCAAATTTAAGACTTCAAAATGGTTTTTCATTGTTTATTTGACATTCTATAGTTTCTAAAAATAATATTTAAGGTTATTAGCACATCGGTGCACCAGAAAATGTTATTAAACTAATTGAGGTTGAATCACCCAAAACCCACAAAAAATCAAAATTCAAATTTAAGACTTCAAAATGGTTTTTCATTGTTTATTTTACATTCTAAGAGTTTTTAAAAATTATATTTAAGGTTATAAGCACATCGGTGCACCAGACATCGTTAATAAACGAATAGAATGTTAAATCACTCTACACAAACTAAAAAAAAAAAATTCAAATTTAAGACTTCAAAATGGTTTTTCATTGTTTATTTTACATTCTAAGAGTTTTAAAAATAATATTTAAGGTTATAATCACATCGGTGCACCAGACATCGTTAATAAACGAATAGAATGTTAAATCACTCTACACAAACTAAAAAAAAAAAATTCAAATTTAAGACTTCAAAATGGTTTTTCATTGTTTATTTTACATTCTAATAGTTTCTAAAAATAATATTTAAGGTTATTTGCACATCGGTGCACCAGAAAATGTTATTAAACTAATTGAGGGTTGAATCACCCAAAACCCACAAAAAATCAAAATTCAAATTTAAGACTTCAAAATGATTTTTCATTGTTTATTTTACATTCTAATAGTTTTTAAAAATAATATTTAAGGTTATTAAAACATCGGTGCACCAGACATCGTTAATAAACGAATAGAATGTTAAATCACTCTACACAAACTAAAAAAAAAAAATTCAAATTTAAGACTTCAAAATGGTTTTTCATTGTTTATTTGACATTCTAAGAGTTTCTAAAAATAATATTTAAGGTTATTTGCACATCGGTGCACCAGAAACGTAATTAAAGTAATTGGGGTTGAATCACCCAAAACCCACAAAAAATCAAAATTCAAATTTAAGACTTCAAAATGGTTTTTCATTGTTTATTTTACATTCTAATTGTTTTTAAAAATAATATTTAAGGTTATTAAAACATCGGTGCACCAGACATCGTTAATAAACGAATAGAATGTTAAATCACTCTACACAAACTAAAAAAAAAAAATTCAAATTTAAGACTTCAAAATGGTTTTTCATTGTTTATTTGACATTCTAATAGTTTCTAAAAATAATATTTAAGGTTATTAGCACATCGGTGCACCAGAAAATGTTATTAAACTAATTGAGAGTTGAATCACCCAAAACCCACAAAAAATCAAAATTCAAATTTAAGACTTCAAAATGGTTTTTCATTGTTTATTTTACATTCTAAGAGTTTTTAAAAATAATATTTAAGGTTATAAGCACATCGGTGCACCAGACATCGTTAATAAACGAATAGAATGTTAAATCACTCTACACAAACTAAAAAAAAAAAATTCAAATTTAAGACTTCAAAATGGTTTTTCATTGTTTATTTTACATTCTAAGAGTTTTAAAAATAATATTTAAGGTTATAAGCACATCGGTGCACCGGACATCGTTAATAAACGAATAGAATGTTAAATCACTCTACACAAACTAAAAAAAAAAATTCAAATTTAAGACTTCAAAATGGTTTTTCATTGTTTATTTTACATTCTAATAGTTTCTAAAAATAATATTTAAGGTTATTTGCACATCGGTGCACCAGAAAATGTTATTAAACTAATTGAGGGTTGAATCACCCAAAACCCACAAAAAATCAAAATTCAAATTTAAGACTTCAACATGATTTTTCATTGTTTATTTTACATTCTAATTGTTTTTAAAAATAATATTTAAGGTTATTAAAACATCGGTGCACCAGACATCGTTAATAAACGAATAGAATGTTAAATCACTCTACACAAACTAAAAAAAAAAATTCAAATTTAAGACTTCAAAATGGTTTTTCATTGTTTATTTGACATTCTAAGAGTTTCTAAAAATAATATTTAAGGTTATTTGCACATCGGTGCGCCATAAAACGTAATTAAAGTAATTGGGGGTTGAATCACCCAAAACCCACAAAAAATCAAAATTCAAATTTAAGACTTCAACATGATTTTTCATTGTTTATTTTACATTCTAATTGTTTTTAAAAATAATATTTAAGGTTATTAAAACATCGGTGCACCAGACATCGTTAATAAACGAATAGAAGGTTAAATCACTCTACACAAACTAAAAAAAAAAAATTCAAATTTAAGACTTCAAAATGGTTTTTCATTGTTTATTTGACATTCTAATAGTTTCTAAAAATAATATTTAAGGTTATTAGCACATCGGTGCACCAGAAAATGTTATTAAACTAATTGAGAGTTGAATCACCCAAAACCCACAAAAAATCAAAATTCAAATTTAAGACTTCAACATGATTTTTCATTGTTTATTTTACATTCTAATTGTTTTTAAAAATAATATTTAAGGTTATTAAAACATCGGTGCACCAGACATCGTTAATAAACGAATAGAATGTTAAATCACTCTACACAAACTAAAAAAAAAAATTCAAATTTAAGACTTCAAAATGGTTTTTCATTGTTTATTTGACATTCTAATAGTTTCTAAAAATAATATTTAAGGTTATTAGCACATCGGTGCACCAGAAAATGTTATTAAACTAATTGAGGGTTGAATCACCCAAAACCCACAAAAAATCAAAATTCAAATTTAAGACTTCAAAATGGTTTTTCATTGTTTATTTTACATTCTAAGAGTTTTTAAAAATTATATTTAAGGTGATAAGCACATTGGTGCACCAGACATCGTTAATAAACGAATAGAATGTTAAATCACTCTACACAAACTAAAAAAAAAAAATTCAAATTTAAGACTTCAAAATGGTTTTTCATTGTTTATTTGACATTCTAATAGTTTCTAAAAATAATATTTAAGGTTATTTGCACATCGGTGCACCAGAAAATGTTATTAAACTAATTGAGGGTTGAATCACCCAAAACCCACAAAAAATCAAAATTCAAATTTAAGACTTCAAAATGGTTTTTCATTGTTTATTTTACATTCTAAGAGTTTTTAAAAATAATATTTAAGGTTATAAGCACATCGGTGCACCAGACATCGTTAATAAACGAATAGAATGTTAAATCACTCTACACAAACTAAAAAAAAAAAATTCAAATTTAAGACTTCAAAATGGTTTTTCATTGTTTATTTGACATTCTAATAGTTTCTAAAAATAATATTTAAGGTTATTTGCACATCGGTGCACCAGAAAACGTAATTAAACTAATTGGGGGTTGAATCACCCAAAACCCACAAAAAATCAAAATTCAAATTTAAGACTTCAACATGATTTTTCATTGTTTATTTTACATTCTAATTGTTTTTAAAAATAATATTTAAGGTTATTAAAACATCGGTGCACCAGACATCGTTAATAAACGAATAGAATGTTAAATCACTCTACACAAACTAAAAAAAAAAAATTCAAATTTAAGACTTCAAAATGGTTTTTCATTGTTTATTTGACATTCTAATAGTTTTTAAAAATAATATTTAAGGTTATTAAAACATCGGTGCACCAGAAATCGTTAATAAACTAATAGAATGTTAAATCACTCTACACAAACTAAAAAAAAAAAATTCAAATTTAAGACTTCAAAATGGTTTTTCATTGTTTATTTTACATTCTAATAGTTTCTAAAAATAATATTTAAGGTTATTAGCACATCGGTGCACCAGAAATCGTTATTAAACTAATTGAGGGTTGAATCACCCAAAACCCACAAAAAATCAAAATTCAAATTTAAGACTTCAAAATGGTTTTTCATTGTTTATTTTACATTCTAAGAGTTTTTAAAAATAATATTTAAGGTTATAAGCACATCGGTGCACCAGACATCGTTAATAAACGAATAGAATGTTAAATCACTCTACACAAACTAAAAAAAAAAATTCAAATTTAAGACTTCAAAATGGTTTTTCATTGTTTATTTGACATTCTAATAGTTTCTAAAAATAATATTTAAGGTTATTTGCACATCGGTGCACCAGAAAACGTTATTAAACTAATTGAGGGTTGAATCACCCAAAACCACAAAAAAAAAAAATTCAAATTTAAGACTTCAACATGATTTTTCATTGTTTATTTTACATTCTAATTGTTTTTAAAAATAATATTTAAGGTTATTAAAACATCGGTGCACCAGACATCGTTAATAAACGAATAGAATGTTAAATCACTCTACACAAACTAAAAAAAAAAAATTCAAATTTAAGACTTCAAAATGGTTTTTCATTGTTTATTTGACATTCTAAGAGTTTCTAAAAATAATATTTAAGGTTATTTGCACATCGGTGCACCAGAAAATGTAATTAAACTAATTGAGGGTTGAATCACCCAAAACCCACAAAAAATCAAAATTCAAATTTAAGACTTCAACATGATTTTTCATTGTTTATTTTACATTCTAATTGTTTTTAAAAATAATATTTAAGGTTATTAAAACATCGGTGCACCAGACATCGTTAATAAACGAATAGAAGGTTAAATCACTCTACACAAACTAAAAAAAAAAAATTCAAATTTAAGACTTCAAAATGGTTTTTCATTGTTTATTTGACATTCTAATAGTTTCTAAAAATAATATTTAAGGTTATTAACACATCGGTGCACCAGAAAATGTTATTAAACTAATTGAGGTTGAATCACCCAAAACCCACAAAAAATCAAAATTCAAATTTAAGACTTCAAAATGGTTTTTCATTGTTTATTTTACATTCTAAGAGTTTTTAAAAATAATATTTAAGGTTATAAGCACATCGGTGCACCAGACATCGTTAATAAACGAATAGAATGTTAAATCACTCTACACAAACTAAAAAAAAAAATTCAAATTTAAGACTTCAAAATGGTTTTTCATTGTTTATTTTACATTCTAAGAGTTTCTAAAAATAATATTTAAGGTTATAAGCACATCGGTGCACCAGACATCGTTAATAAACGAATAGAATGTTAAATCACTCTACAAAACTAAAAAAAAAAATTCAAATTTAAGACTTCAAAATGGTTTTTCATTGTTTATTTTACATTCTAATAGTTTTAAAAATAATATTTAAGGTTATTTGCACATCGGTGCACCAGAAAATGTTATTAAACTAATTGAGGGTTGAATCACCCAAACCCACAAAAAATCAAAATTCAAATTTAAGACTTCAAAATGATTTTTCATTGTTTATTTTACATTCTAATAGTTTTTAAAAATAATATTTAAGGTTATTAAAACATCGGTGCACCAGACATCGTTAATAAACGAATAGAATGTTAAATCACTCACACAACTAAAAAAAAAAATTCAAATTTAAGACTTCAAAATGGTTTTTCATTGTTTATTTGACATTCTAAGAGTTTCTAAAAATAATATTTAAGGTTATTTGCACATCGGTGCACCATAAAACGTAATTAAAGTAATTGGGGGTTGAATCACCCAAAACCCACAAAAAATCAAAATTCAAATTTAAGACTTCAACATGATTTTTCATTGTTTATTTTACATTCTAATTGTTTTTAAAAATAATATTTAAGGTTATTAAAACATCGGTGCACCAGACATCGTTAATAAACGAATAGAATGTTAAATCACTCTACACAAACTAAAAAAAAAAAATTCAAATTTAAGACTTCAAAATGGTTTTTCATTGTTTATTTGACATTCTAATAGTTTCTAAAAATAATATTTAAGGTTATTTGCACATCGGTGCACCAGAAAATGTTATTAAACTAATTGAGGGTTGAATCACCCAAAACCCACAAAAAATCAAAATTCAAATTTAAGACTTCAACATGATTTTTCATTGTTTATTTTACATTCTAATTGTTTTTAAAAATAATATTTAAGGTTATTAAAACATCGGTGCACCAGACATCGTTAATAAACGAATAGAATGTTAAATCACTCTACACAAACTAAAAAAAAAAAATTCAAATTTAAGACTTCAAAATGGTTTTTCATTGTTTATTTGACATTCTAATAGTTTCTAAAAATAATATTTAAGGTTATTTGCACATCGGTGCACCAGAAAATGTTATTAAACTAATTGAGGGTTGAATCACCCAAAACCCACAAAAAATCAAAATTCAAATTTAAGACTTCAAAATGATTTTTCATTGTTTATTTTACATTCTAAGAGTTTTTAAAAATTATATTTAAGGTTATAAGCACATCGGTGCACCAGACATCGTTAATAAACGAATAGAATGTTAAATCACTCTACACAAACTAAAAAAAAAAATTCAAATTTAAGACTTCAAAATGGTTTTTCATTGTTTATTTGACATTCTAATAGTTTCTAAAAATAATATTTAAGGTTATTTGCACATCGGTGCACCAGAAAATGTTATTAAACTAATTGAGGGTTGAATCACCCAAAACCCACAAAAAATCAAAATTCAAATTTAAGACTTCAACATGATTTTTCATTGTTTATTTTACATTCTAATTGTTTTTAAAAATAATATTTAAGGTTATTAAAACATCGGTGCACCAGACATCGTTAATAAACGAATAGAATGTTAAATCACTCTACACAAACTAAAAAAAAAAAATTCAAATTTAAGACTTCAAAATGGTTTTTCATTGTTTATTTGACATTCTAATAGTTTCTAAAAATAATATTTAAGGTTATTTGCACATCGGTGCACCAGAAAATGTAATTAAACTAATTGGGGTTGAATCACCCAAAACCCACAAAAAATCAAAATTCAAATTTAAGACTTCAACATGATTTTTCATTGTTTATTTTACATTCTAATTGTTTTTAAAAATAATATTTAAGGTTATTAAAACATCGGTGCACCAGACATCGTTAATAAACGAATAGAATGTTAAATCACTCTACACAAACTAAAAAAAAAAAATTCAAATTTAAGACTTCAAAATGGTTTTTCATTGTTTATTTGACATTCTAATAGTTTCTAAAAATAATATTTAAGGTTATTAGCACATCGGTGCACCAGAAAATGTTATTAAACTAATTGAGGGTTGAATCACCCAAAACCCACAAAAAATCAAAATTCAAATTTAAGACTTCAACATGATTTTTCATTGTTTATTTTACATTCTAATTGTTTTTAAAAATAATATTTAAGGTTATTAAAACATCGGTGCACCAGACATCGTTAATAAACGAATAGAATGTTAAATCACTCTACACAAACTAAAAAAAAAAAATTCAAATTTAAGACTTCAAAATGGTTTTTCATTGTTTATTTGACATTCTAATAGTTTCTAAAAATAATATTTAAGGTTATTAGCACATCGGTGCACCAGAAAATGTTATTAAACTAATTGAGGGTTGAATCACCCAAAACCCACAAAAAATCAAAATTCAAATTTAAGACTTCAAAATGGTTTTTCATTGTTTATTTTACATTCTAAGAGTTTTTAAAAATAATATTTAAGGTTATAAGCACATCGGTGCACCAGACATCGTTAATAAACGAATAGAATGTTAAATCACTCTACACAAACTAAAAAAAAAAAATTCAAATTTAAGACTTCAAAATGGTTTTTCATTGTTTATTTTACATTCTAATAGTTTTTAAAAATAATATTTAAGGTTATTAAAACATCGGTGCACCAGACATCGTTAATAAACGAATAGAATGTTAAATCACTCTACACAAACTAAAAAAAAAAAATTCAAATTTAAGACTTCAAAATGGTTTTTCATTGTTTATTTTACATTCTAATAGTTTCTAAAAATAATATTTAAGGTTATTTGCACATCGGTGCACCAGAAAATGTTATTAAACTAATTGAGGGGTTGAATCACCCAAAACCCACAAAAAATCAAAATTCAAATTTAAGACTTCAAAATGATTTTTCATTGTTTATTTTACATTCTAATAGTTTTTAAAAATAATATTTAAGGTTATTAAAACATCGGTGCACCAGACATCGTTAATAAACGAATAGAATGTTAAATCACTCTACACAAACTAAAAAAAAAAAATTCAAATTTAAGACTTCAAAATGGTTTTTCATTGTTTATTTGACATTCTAATAGTTTCTAAAAATAATATTTAAGGTTATTTGCACATCGGTGCACCAGAAAACGTTATTAAACTAATTGAGGGTTGAATCACCCAAAACCCACAAAAAATCAAAATTCAAATTTAAGACTTCAACATGATTTTTCATTGTTTATTTTACATTCTAATTGTTTTTAAAAATAATATTTAAGGTTATTAAAACATCGGTGCACCAGACATCGTTAATAAACGAATAGAATGTTAAATCACTCTACACAAACTAAAAAAAAAAAATTCAAATTTAAGACTTCAAAATGGTTTTTCATTGTTTATTTGACATTCTAATAGTTTCTAAAAATAATATTTAAGGTTATTAGCACATCGGTGCACCAGAAAATGTTATTAAACTAATTGAGGTTGAATCACCCAAAACCCACAAAAAATCAAAATTCAAATTTAAGACTTCAAAATGGTTTTTCATTGTTTATTTTACATTCTAAGAGTTTTTAAAAATAATATTTAAGGTTATAAGCACATCGGTGCACCAGACATCGTTAATAAACGAATAGAATGTTAAATCACTCTACACAAACTAAAAAAAAAAAATTCAAATTTAAGACTTCAAAATGGTTTTTCATTGTTTATTTTACATTCTAATAGTTTTTAAAAATAATATTTAAGGTTATTAAAACATCGGTGCACCAGACATCGTTAATAAACGAATAGAATGTTAAATCACTCTACACAAACTAAAAAAAAAAATTCAAATTTAAGACTTCAAAATGGTTTTTCATTGTTTATTTGACATTCTAAGAGTTTCTAAAAATAATATTTAAGGTTATTTGCACATCGGTGCACCAGAAAACGTAATTAAACTAATTGGGGGTTGAATCACCCAAAACCCACAAAAAATCAAAATTCAAATTTAAGACTTCAACATGATTTTTCATTGTTTATTTTACATTCTAATTGTTTTTAAAAATAATATTTAAGGTTATTAAAACATCGGTGCACCAGACATCGTTAATAAACGAATAGAAGGTTAAATCACTCTACACAAACTAAAAAAAAAAAATTCAAATTTAAGACTTCAAAATGGTTTTTCATTGTTTATTTGACATTCTAATAGTTTCTAAAAATAATATTTAAGGTTATTAGCACATCGGTGCACCAGAAAATGTTATTAAACTAATTGAGGGTTGAATCACCCAAAACCCACAAAAAATCAAAATTCAAATTTAAGACTTCAACATGATTTTTCATTGTTTATTTTACATTCTAATTGTTTTTAAAAATAATATTTAAGGTTATTAAAACATCGGTGCACCAGACATCGTTAATAAACGAATAGAATGTTAAATCACTCTACACAAACTAAAAAAAAAAAATTCAAATTTAAGACTTCAAAATGGTTTTTCATTGTTTATTTGACATTCTAATAGTTTCTAAAAATAATATTTAAGGTTATTAGCACATCGGTGCACCAGAAAATGTTATTAAACTAATTGAGAGTTGAATCACCCAAAACCCACAAAAAATCAAAATTCAAATTTAAGACTTCAAAATGGTTTTTCATTGTTTATTTTACATTCTAAGAGTTTTTAAAAATTATATTTAAGGTTATTAAGCACATCGGTGCACCAGACATCGTTAATAAACGAATAGAATGTTAAATCACTCTACACAAACTAAAAAAAAAAATTCAAATTTAAGACTTCAAAATGGTTTTTCATTGTTTATTTTACATTCTAATAGTTTCTAAAAATAATATTTAAGGTTATTAGCACATCGGTGCACCAGACATCGTTAATAAACGAATAGAATGTTAAATCACTCTAAAAACTAAAAAAAAAAAATTCAAATTTAAGACTTCAAAATGGTTTTTCATTGTTTATTTTACATTCTAATAGTTTCTAAAAATAATATTTAAGGTTATTGCACATCGGTGCACCAGAAAATGTTATTAAACTAATTGAGGTTGAATCACCCAAAACCCACAAAAAATCAAAATTCAAATTTAAGACTTCAAAATGGTTTTTCATTGTTTATTTTACATTCTAATAGTTTTTAAAAATAATATTTAAGGTTATTAGCACATCGGTGCACCAGACATCGTTAATAAACGAATAGAATGTTAAATCACTCTACACAAACTAAAAAAAAAAAATTCAAATTTAAGACTTCAAAATGGTTTTTCATTGTTTATTTGACATTCTAAGAGTTTCTAAAAATAATATTTAAGGTTATTTGCACATCGGTGCACCAGAAAACGTTAATTAACTAATTGAGGGTTGAATCACCCAAACCCACAAAAAATCAAAATTCAAATTTAAGACTTCAAAATGGTTTTTCATTGTTTATTTTACATTCTAATTGTTTTTAAAAATAATATTTAAGGTTATTAAAACATCGGTGCACCAGACATCGTTAATAAACTAATAGAATGTTAAATCACTCTACACAAACTAAAAAAAAAAAATTCAAATTTAAGACTTCAAAATGGTTTTTCATTGTTTATTTGACATTCTAATAGTTTCTAAAAATAATATTTAAGGTTATTAGCACATCGGTGCACCAGAAAATGTTATTAAACTAATTGAAGTTGAATCACCCAAAACCCACAAAAAATCAAAATTCAAATTTAAGACTTCAAAATGGTTTTTCATTGTTTATTTTACATTCTAATAGTTTTTAAAAATAATATTTAAGGTTATAAGCACATCGGTGCACCAGACATCGTTAATAAACGAATAGAATGTTAAATCACTCTACACAACAAAAAAAAAAAAATTCAAATTTAAGACTTCAAAATGATTTTTCATTGTTTATTTTACATTCTAATAGTTTTTAAAAATAATATTTAAGGTTATTAACATCGGTGCACCAGACATCGTTAATAAACGAATAGAATGTTAAATCACTCTACACAAACTAAAAAAAAAAAATTCAAATTTAAGACTTCAAAATGGTTTTTCATTGTTTATTTGACATTCTAAGAGTTTCTAAAAATAATATTTAAGGTTATTTGCACATCGGTGCACCAGAAAACGTAATTAAACTAATTGGGGGTTGAATCACCCAAAACCCACAAAAAATCAAAATTCAAATTTAAGACTTCAAAATGATTTTTCATTGTTTATTTTACATTCTAATTGTTTTTAAAAATAATATTTAAGGTTATTAAGCATCGGTGCACCAGACATCGTTAATAAACGAATAGAATGTTAAATCACTCTACACAAACTAAAAAAAAAAAATTCAAATTTAAGACTTCAAAATGGTTTTTCATTGTTTATTTGACATTCTAATAGTTTCTAAAAATAATATTTAAGGTTATTTGCACATCGGTGCACCAGAAAATGTTATTAAACTAATTGAGGGTTGAATCACCCAAAACCCACAAAAAATCAAAATTCAAATTTAAGACTTCAACATGATTTTTCATTGTTTATTTTACATTCTAATTGTTTTTAAAAATAATATTTAAGGTTATTAAAACATCGGTGCACCAGACATCGTTAATAAACGAATAGAATGTTAAATCACTCTACACAAACTAAAAAAAAAAAATTCAAATTTAAGACTTCAAAATGGTTTTTCATTGTTTATTTGACATTCTAATAGTTTCTAAAAATAATATTTAAGGTTATTTGCACATCGGTGCACCAGAAAATGTTATTAAACTAATTGAGGGTTGAATCACCCAAAACCCACAAAAAATCAAAATTCAAATTTAAGACTTCAAAATGATTTTTCATTGTTTATTTTACATTCTAAGTTTTTAAAAATAATATTTAAGGTTATAAGCACATCGGTGCACCAGACATCGTTAATAAACGAATAGAATGTTAAATCACTCTACACAAACTAAAAAAAAAAAATTCAAATTTAAGACTTCAAAATGGTTTTTCATTGTTTATTTGACATTCTAATAGTTTCTAAAAATAATATTTAAGGTTATTTGCACATCGGTGCACCAGAAAATGTTATTAAACTAATTGAGGGTTGAATCACCCAAAACCCACAAAAAATCAAAATTCAAATTTAAGACTTCAACATGATTTTTCATTGTTTATTTTACATTCTAATTGTTTTTAAAAATAATATTTAAGGTTATTAAAACATCGGTGCACCAGACATCGTTAATAAACGAATAGAATGTTAAATCACTCTACACAAACTAAAAAAAAAAAATTCAAATTTAAGACTTCAAAATGGTTTTTCATTGTTTATTTGACATTCTAATAGTTTCTAAAAATAATATTTAAGGTTATTTGCACATCGGTGCACCAGAAAATGTTATTAAACTAATTGAGGGTTGAATCACCCAAAACCCACAAAAAATCAAAATTCAAATTTAAGACTTCAACATGATTTTTCATTGTTTATTTTACATTCTAATTGTTTTTAAAAATAATATTTAAGGTTATTAAACATCGGTGCACCAGACATCGTTAATAAACGAATAGAATGTTAAATCACTCTACACAAACTAAAAAAAAAAAATTCAAATTTAAGACTTCAAAATGGTTTTTCATTGTTTATTTGACATTCTAATAGTTTCTAAAAATAATATTTAAGGTTATTTGCACATCGGTGCACCAGAAAATGTTATTAAACTAATTGAGGGTTGAATCACCCAAAACCCACAAAAAATCAAAATTCAAATTTAAGACTTCAACATGATTTTTCATTGTTTATTTTACATTCTAATTGTTTTTAAAAATAATATTTAAGGTTATTAAAACATCGGTGCACCAGACATCGTTAATAAACGAATAGAATGTTAAATCACTCTACACAAACTAAAAAAAAAAAATTCAAATTTAAGACTTCAAAATGGTTTTTCATTGTTTATTTGACATTCTAATAGTTTCTAAAAATAATATTTAAGGTTATTTGCACATCGGTGCACCAGAAAATGTTATTAAACTAATTGAGGGTTGAATCACCCAAAACCCACAAAAAATCAAAATTCAAATTTAAGACTTCAACATGATTTTTCATTGTTTATTTTACATTCTAATTGTTTTTAAAAATAATATTTAAGGTTATTAAAACATCGGTGCACCAGACATCGTTAATAAACGAATAGAATGTTAAATCACTCTACACAAACTAAAAAAAAAAAATTCAAATTTAAGACTTCAAAATGGTTTTTCATTGTTTATTTGACATTCTAATAGTTTCTAAAAATAATATTTAAGGTTATTTGCACATCGGTGCACCAGAAAATGTTATTAAACTAATTGAGGGTTGAATCACCCAAAACCCACAAAAAATCAAAATTCAAATTTAAGACTTCAACATGATTTTTCATTGTTTATTTTACATTCTAATTGTTTTTAAAAATAATATTTAAGGTTATTAAAACATCGGTGCACCAGACATCGTTAATAAACGAATAGAATGTTAAATCACTCTACACAAACTAAAAAAAAAAAATTCAAATTTAAGACTTCAAAATGGTTTTTCATTGTTTATTTGACATTCTAATAGTTTCTAAAAATAATATTTAAGGTTATTAGCACATCGGTGCACCAGAAAATGTTATTAAACTAATTGAGGGTTGAATCACCCAAAACCCACAAAAAATCAAAATTCAAATTTAAGACTTCAACATGATTTTTCATTGTTTATTTTACATTCTAATTGTTTTTAAAAATAATATTTAAGGTTATTAAAACATCGGTGCACCAGACATCGTTAATAAACGAATAGAATGTTAAATCACTCTACACAAACTAAAAAAAAAAAATTCAAATTTAAGACTTCAAAATGGTTTTTCATTGTTTATTTGACATTCTAATAGTTTCTAAAAATAATATTTAAGGTTATTAGCACATCGGTGCACCAGAAAATGTTATTAAACTAATTGAGGGTTGAATCACCCAAAACCCACAAAAAATCAAAATTCAAATTTAAGACTTCAAAATGGTTTTTCATTGTTTATTTTACATTCTAAGAGTTTTTAAAAATATATTTAAGGTTATAAGCACATTGGTGCACCAGACATCGTTAATAAACGAATAGAATGTTAAATCACTCTACACACTAAAAAAAAAAAATTCAAATTTAAGACTTCAAAATGGTTTTTCATTGTTTATTTTACATTCTAATTGTTTTTAAAAATAATATTTAAGGTTATTAAAACATCGGTGCACCAGACATCGTTAATAAACGAATAGAATGTTAAATCACTCTACACAAACTAAAAAAAAAAATTCAAATTTAAGACTTCAAAATGGTTTTTCATTGTTTATTTGACATTCTAATAGTTTCTAAAAATAATATTTAAGGTTATTTGCACATCGGTGCACCAGAAAATGTTATTAAACTAATTGAGGGTTGAATCACCCAAAACCCACAAAAAATCAAAATTCAAATTTAAGACTTCAACATGATTTTTCATTGTTTATTTTACATTCTAATTGTTTTTAAAAATAATATTTAAGGTTATTAAAACATCGGTGCACCAGACATCGTTAATAAACGAATAGAATGTTAAATCACTCTACACAAACTAAAAAAAAAAAATTCAAATTTAAGACTTCAAAATGGTTTTTCATTGTTTATTTGACATTCTAATAGTTTCTAAAAATAATATTTAAGGTTATTAGCACATCGGTGCACCAGAAAATGTTATTAAACTAATTGAGAGTTGAATCACCCAAAACCCACAAAAAATCAAAATTCAAATTTAAGACTTCAAAATGGTTTTTCATTGTTTATTTTACATTCTAAGAGTTTTTAAAAATATATTTAAGGTTATAAGCACATCGGTGCACCAGACATCGTTAATAAACGAATAGAATGTTAAATCACTCTACACAAACTAAAAAAAAAAATTCAAATTTAAGACTTCAAAATGGTTTTTCATTGTTTATTTTACATTCTAATAGTTTCTAAAAATAATATTTAAGGTTATTTGCACATCGGTGCACCAGAAAATGTTATTAAACTAATTGAGGGTTGAATCACCCAAAACCCACAAAAAATCAAAATTCAAATTTAAGACTTCAACATGATTTTTCATTGTTTATTTTACATTCTAATTGTTTTTAAAAATAATATTTAAGGTTATTAAAACATCGGTGCACCAGACATCGTTAATAAACGAATAGAATGTTAAATCACTCTACACAAACTAAAAAAAAAAAATTCAAATTTAAGACTTCAAAATGGTTTTTCATTGTTTATTTGACATTCTAATAGTTTCTAAAAATAATATTTAAGGTTATTTGCACATCGGTGCACCAGAAAATGTTATTAAACTAATTGAGGGTTGAATCACCCAAAACCCACAAAAAATCAAAATTCAAATTTAAGACTTCAACATGATTTTTCATTGTTTATTTTACATTCTAATTGTTTTTAAAAATAATATTTAAGGTTATTAAAACATCGGTGCACCAGACATCGTTAATAAACGAATAGAATGTTAAATCACTCTACACAAACTAAAAAAAAAAAATTCAAATTTAAGACTTCAAAATGGTTTTTCATTGTTTATTTGACATTCTAATAGTTTCTAAAAATAATATTTAAGGTTATTAGCACATCGGTGCACCAGAAAATGTTATTAAACTAATTGAGGGTTGAATCACCCAAAACCCACAAAAAATCAAAATTCAAATTTAAGACTTCAAAATGGTTTTTCATTGTTTATTTTACATTCTAAGAGTTTTAAAAATAATATTTAAGGTTATAAGCACATCGGTGCACCAGACATCGTTAATAAACGAATAGAATGTTAAATCACTCTACACAAACTAAAAAAAAAAATTCAAATTTAAGACTTCAAAATGATTTTTCATTGTTTATTTTACATTCTAAGAGTTTTAAAAATAATATTTAAGGTTATAAAACATCGGTGCACCAGACATCGTTAATAAACGAATAGAATGTTAAATCACTCTACACAAACTAAAAAAAAAAAATTCAAATTTAAGACTTCAAAATGGTTTTTCATTGTTTATTTTACATTCTAATAGTTTCTAAAAATAATATTTAAGGTTATTTGCACATCGGTGCACCAGAAAATGTTATTAAACTAATTGAGGGTTGAATCACCCAAAACCCACAAAAAATCAAAATTCAAATTTAAGACTTCAACATGATTTTTCATTGTTTATTTTACATTCTAATTGTTTTTAAAAATAATATTTAAGGTTATTAAAACATCGGTGCACCAGACATCGTTAATAAACGAATAGAATGTTAAATCACTCTACACAAACTAAAAAAAAAAAATTCAAATTTAAGACTTCAAAATGGTTTTTCATTGTTTATTTGACATTCTAAGAGTTTCTAAAAATAATATTTAAGGTTATTTGCACATCGGTGCACCAGAAAACGTAATTAAACTAATTGGGGTTGAATCACCCAAAACCCACAAAAAATCAAAATTCAAATTTAAGACTTCAACATGATTTTTCATTGTTTATTTTACATTCTAATTGTTTTTAAAAATAATATTTAAGGTTATTAAAACATCGGTGCACCAGACATCGTTAATAAACGAATAGAATGTTAAATCACTCTACACAAACTAAAAAAAAAAAATTCAAATTTAAGACTTCAAAATGGTTTTTCATTGTTTATTTGACATTCTAATAGTTTCTAAAAATAATATTTAAGGTTATTTGCACATCGGTGCACCAGAAAATGTTATTAAACTAATTGAGGGTTGAATCACCCAAAACCCACAAAAAATCAAAATTCAAATTTAAGACTTCAACATGATTTTTCATTGTTTATTTTACATTCTAATTGTTTTTAAAAATAATATTTAAGGTTATTAAAACATCGGTGCACCAGACATCGTTAATAAACGAATAGAATGTTAAATCACTCTACACAAACTAAAAAAAAAAAATTCAAATTTAAGACTTCAAAATGGTTTTTCATTGTTTATTTGACATTCTAATAGTTTCTAAAAATAATATTTAAGGTTATTAGCACATCGGTGCACCAGAAAATGTTATTAAACTAATTGAGGGTTGAATCACCCAAAACCCACAAAAAATCAAAATTCAAATTTAAGACTTCAAAATGATTTTTCATTGTTTATTTTACATTCTAAGAGTTTTTAAAAATTATATTTAAGGTTATAAGCACATCGGTGCACCAGACATCGTTAATAAACGAATAGAATGTTAAATCACTCTACACAAACTAAAAAAAAAAAATTCAAATTTAAGACTTCAAAATGGTTTTTCATTGTTTATTTGACATTCTAATAGTTTCTAAAAATAATATTTAAGGTTATTTGCACATCGGTGCACCAGAAAATGTTATTAAACTAATTGAGGGTTGAATCACCCAAAACCCACAAAAAATCAAAATTCAAATTTAAGACTTCAACATGATTTTTCATTGTTTATTTTACATTCTAATTGTTTTTAAAAATAATATTTAAGGTTATTAAAACATCGGTGCACCAGACATCGTTAATAAACGAATAGAATGTTAAATCACTCTACACAAACTAAAAAAAAAAAATTCAAATTTAAGACTTCAAAATGGTTTTTCATTGTTTATTTGACATTCTAATAGTTTCTAAAAATAATATTTAAGGTTATTAGCACATCGGTGCACCAGAAAATGTATTAAACTAATTGAGGGTTGAATCACCCAAAACCCACAAAAAATCAAAATTCAAATTTAAGACTTCAACATGATTTTTCATTGTTTATTTTACATTCTAATTGTTTTTAAAAATAATATTTAAGGTTATTAAAACATCGGTGCACCAGACATCGTTAATAAACGAATAGAATGTTAAATCACTCTACACAAACTAAAAAAAAAAAATTCAAATTTAAGACTTCAAAATGGTTTTTCATTGTTTATTTGACATTCTAATAGTTTCTAAAAATAATATTTAAGGTTATTAACACATCGGTGCACCAGAAAATGTTATTAAACTAATTGAGGGTTGAATCACCCAAAACCCACAAAAAATCAAAATTCAAATTTAAGACTTCAAAATGGTTTTTCATTGTTTATTTTACATTCTAAGAGTTTTTAAAAATATATTTAAGGTTATAAGCACATCGGTGCACCAGACATCGTTAATAAACGAATAGAATGTTAAATCACTCTACACAAACTAAAAAAAAAAATTCAAATTTAAGACTTCAAAATGGTTTTTCATTGTTTATTTTACATTCTAAGAGTTTTTAAAAATATATTTAAGGTTATAAGCACATCGGTGCACCAGACATCGTTAATAAACGAATAGAATGTTAAATCACTCTACACAAACTAAAAAAAAAAAATTCAAATTTAAGACTTCAAAATGGTTTTTCATTGTTTATTTTACATTCTAATAGTTTCTAAAAATAATATTTAAGGTTATTTGCACATCGGTGCACCAGAAAATGTTATTAAACTAATTGAGGGTTGAATCACCCAAAACCCACAAAAAATCAAAATTCAAATTTAAGACTTCAACATGATTTTTCATTGTTTATTTTACATTCTAATTGTTTTTAAAAATAATATTTAAGGTTATTAAAACATCGGTGCACCAGACATCGTTAATAAACGAATAGAATGTTAAATCACTCTACACAAACTAAAAAAAAAAAATTCAAATTTAAGACTTCAAAATGGTTTTTCATTGTTTATTTGACATTCTAATAGTTTCTAAAAATAATATTTAAGGTTATTTGCACATCGGTGCACCAGAAAACGTAATTAAACTAATTGGGGGTTGAATCACCCAAAACCCACAAAAAATCAAAATTCAAATTTAAGACTTCAACATGATTTTTCATTGTTTATTTTACATTCTAATTGTTTTTAAAAATAATATTTAAGGTTATTAAAACATCGGTGCACCAGACATCGTTAATAAACGAATAGAATGTTAAATCACTCTACACAAACTAAAAAAAAAAAATTCAAATTTAAGACTTCAAAATGGTTTTTCATTGTTTATTTGACATTCTAATAGTTTCTAAAAATAATATTTAAGGTTATTTGCACATCGGTGCACCAGAAAATGTTATTAAACTAATTGAGGGTTGAATCACCCAAAACCCACAAAAAATCAAAATTCAAATTTAAGACTTCAACATGATTTTTCATTGTTTATTTTACATTCTAATTGTTTTTAAAAATAATATTTAAGGTTATTAAAACATCGGTGCACCAGACATCGTTAATAAACGAATAGAATGTTAAATCACTCTACACAAACTAAAAAAAAAAAATTCAAATTTAAGACTTCAAAATGGTTTTTCATTGTTTATTTGACATTCTAATAGTTTCTAAAAATAATATTTAAGGTTATTTGCACATCGGTGCACCAGAAAATGTTATTAAACTAATTGAGGGTTGAATCACCCAAAACCCACAAAAAATCAAAATTCAAATTTAAGACTTCAACATGATTTTTCATTGTTTATTTTACATTCTAATTGTTTTTAAAAATAATATTTAAGGTTATTAAACATCGGTGCACCAGACATCGTTAATAAACGAATAGAATGTTAAATCACTCTACACAAACTAAAAAAAAAAAATTCAAATTTAAGACTTCAAAATGGTTTTTCATTGTTTATTTGACATTCTAATAGTTTCTAAAAATAATATTTAAGGTTATTTGCACATCGGTGCACCAGAAAATGTTATTAAACTAATTGAGGGTTGAATCACCCAAAACCCACAAAAAATCAAAATTCAAATTTAAGACTTCAACATGATTTTTCATTGTTTATTTTACATTCTAATTGTTTTTAAAAATAATATTTAAGGTTATTAAAACATCGGTGCACCAGACATCGTTAATAAACGAATAGAATGTTAAATCACTCTACACAAACTAAAAAAAAAAAATTCAAATTTAAGACTTCAAAATGGTTTTTCATTGTTTATTTGACATTCTAATAGTTTCTAAAAATAATATTTAAGGTTATTTGCACATCGGTGCACCAGAAAATGTTATTAAACTAATTGAGGGTTGAATCACCCAAAACCCACAAAAAATCAAAATTCAAATTTAAGACTTCAAAATGATTTTTCATTGTTTATTTTACATTCTAAGAGTTTTTAAAAATAATATTTAAGGTTATTAAACATCGGTGCACCAGACATCGTTAATAAACGAATAGAATGTTAAATCACTCTACACAAACTAAAAAAAAAAAATTCAAATTTAAGACTTCAAAATGGTTTTTCATTGTTTATTTGACATTCTAATAGTTTCTAAAAATAATATTTAAGGTTATTTGCACATCGGTGCACCAGAAAATGTTATTAAACTAATTGAGGGTTGAATCACCCAAAACCCACAAAAAATCAAAATTCAAATTTAAGACTTCAACATGATTTTTCATTGTTTATTTTACATTCTAATTGTTTTTAAAAATAATATTTAAGGTTATTAAAACATCGGTGCACCAGACATCGTTAATAAACGAATAGAATGTTAAATCACTCTACACAAACTAAAAAAAAAAATTCAAATTTAAGACTTCAAAATGGTTTTTCATTGTTTATTTGACATTCTAATAGTTTCTAAAAATAATATTTAAGGTTATTTGCACATCGGTGCACCAGAAAATGTTATTAAACTAATTGAGGGTTGAATCACCCAAAACCCACAAAAAATCAAAATTCAAATTTAAGACTTCAACATGATTTTTCATTGTTTATTTTACATTCTAATTGTTTTTAAAAATAATATTTAAGGTTATTAAACATCGGTGCACCAGACATCGTTAATAAACGAATAGAATGTTAAATCACTCTACACAAACTAAAAAAAAAAAATTCAAATTTAAGACTTCAAAATGGTTTTTCATTGTTTATTTGACATTCTAATAGTTTCTAAAAATAATATTTAAGGTTATTAGCACATCGGTGCACCAGAAAATGTTATTAAACTAATTGAGGGTTGAATCACCCAAAACCCACAAAAAATCAAAATTCAAATTTAAGACTTCAACATGATTTTTCATTGTTTATTTTACATTCTAATTGTTTTTAAAAATAATATTTAAGGTTATTAAACATCGGTGCACCAGACATCGTTAATAAACGAATAGAATGTTAAATCACTCTACACAAACTAAAAAAAAAAAATTCAAATTTAAGACTTCAAAATGGTTTTTCATTGTTTATTTGACATTCTAATAGTTTCTAAAAATAATATTTAAGGTTATTAGCACATCGGTGCACCAGAAAATGTTATTAAACTAATTGAGGGTTGAATCACCCAAAACCCACAAAAAATCAAAATTCAAATTTAAGACTTCAAAATGGTTTTTCATTGTTTATTTTACATTCTAAGAGTTTTTAAAAATTATATTTAAGGTTATAAGCACATCGGTGCACCAGGACATCGTTAATAAACGAATAGAATGTTAAATCACTCTACACAAACTAAAAAAAAAAAATTCAAATTTAAGACTTCAAAATGGTTTTTCATTGTTTATTTTACATTCTAATAGTTTTAAAAAATATATTTAAGGTTATAAGCACATCGGTGCACCAGACATCGTTAATAAACGAATAGAATGTTAAATCACTCTACACAAACTAAAAAAAAAAATTCAAATTTAAGACTTCAAAATGGTTTTTCATTGTTTATTTTACATTCTAATAGTTTCTAAAAATAATATTTAAGGTTATTTGCACATCGGTGCACCAGAAAATGTTATTAAACTAATTGAGGGTTGAATCACCCAAAACCCACAAAAAATCAAAATTCAAATTTAAGACTTCAACATGATTTTTCATTGTTTATTTTACATTCTAATTGTTTTTAAAAATAATATTTAAGGTTATTAAAACATCGGTGCACCAGACATCGTTAATAAACGAATAGAATGTTAAATCACTCTACACAAACTAAAAAAAAAAAATTCAAATTTAAGACTTCAAAATGGTTTTTCATTGTTTATTTGACATTCTAATAGTTTCTAAAAATAATATTTAAGGTTATTTGCACATCGGTGCACCAGAAAACGTAATTAAACTAATTGGGGTTGAATCACCCAAAACCCACAAAAAATCAAAATTCAAATTTAAGACTTCAACATGATTTTTCATTGTTTATTTTACATTCTAATTGTTTTTAAAAATAATATTTAAGGTTATTAAAACATCGGTGCACCAGACATCGTTAATAAACGAATAGAATGTTAAATCACTCTACACAAACTAAAAAAAAAAAATTCAAATTTAAGACTTCAAAATGGTTTTTCATTGTTTATTTGACATTCTAATAGTTTCTAAAAATAATATTTAAGGTTATTTGCACATCGGTGCACCAGAAAATGTTATTAAACTAATTGAGGGTTGAATCACCCAAAACCCACAAAAAATCAAAATTCAAATTTAAGACTTCAACATGATTTTTCATTGTTTATTTTACATTCTAATTGTTTTTAAAAATAATATTTAAGGTTATTAAAACATCGGTGCACCAGACATCGTTAATAAACGAATAGAATGTTAAATCACTCTACACAAACTAAAAAAAAAAAATTCAAATTTAAGACTTCAAAATGGTTTTTCATTGTTTATTTGACATTCTAATAGTTTCTAAAAATAATATTTAAGGTTATTTGCACATCGGTGCACCAGAAAACGTAATTAAACTAATTGGGGGTTGAATCACCCAAAACCCACAAAAAATCAAAATTCAAATTTAAGACTTCAACATGATTTTTCATTGTTTATTTTACATTCTAATTGTTTTTAAAAATAATATTTAAGGTTATTAAAACATCGGTGCACCAGACATCGTTAATAAACGAATAGAATGTTAAATCACTCTACACAAACTAAAAAAAAAAAATTCAAATTTAAGACTTCAAAATGGTTTTTCATTGTTTATTTGACATTCTAATAGTTTCTAAAAATAATATTTAAGGTTATTAGCACATCGGTGCACCAGAAAATGTTATTAAACTAATTGAGGGTTGAATCACCCAAAACCCACAAAAAATCAAAATTCAAATTTAAGACTTCAACATGATTTTTCATTGTTTATTTTACATTCTAATTGTTTTTAAAAATAATATTTAAGGTTATTAAAACATCGGTGCACCAGACATCGTTAATAAACGAATAGAATGTTAAATCACTCTACACAAACTAAAAAAAAAAAATTCAAATTTAAGACTTCAAAATGGTTTTTCATTGTTTATTTGACATTCTAATAGTTTCTAAAAATAATATTTAAGGTTATTAACACATCGGTGCACCAGAAAATGTTATTAAACTAATTGAGGGTTGAATCACCCAAAACCCACAAAAAATCAAAATTCAAATTTAAGACTTCAAAATGGTTTTTCATTGTTTATTTTACATTCTAAGAGTTTTTAAAAATAATATTTAAGGTTATAAGCACATCGGTGCACCAGACATCGTTAATAAACGAATAGAATGTTAAATCACTCTACACAAACTAAAAAAAAAAAATTCAAATTTAAGACTTCAAAATGGTTTTTCATTGTTTATTTTACATTCTAAGAGTTTTAAAAATAATATTTAAGGTTATAAGCACATCGGTGCACCAGACATCGTTAATAAACGAATAGAATGTTAAATCACTCTACACAAACTAAAAAAAAAAAATTCAAATTTAAGACTTCAAAATGGTTTTTCATTGTTTATTTTACATTCTAATAGTTTCTAAAAATAATATTTAAGGTTATTTGCACATCGGTGCACCAGAAAATGTTATTAAACTAATTGAGGGTTGAATCACCCAAAACCCACAAAAAATCAAAATTCAAATTTAAGACTTCAACATGATTTTTCATTGTTTATTTTACATTCTAATTGTTTTTAAAAATAATATTTAAGGTTATTAAAACATCGGTGCACCAGACATCGTTAATAAACGAATAGAATGTTAAATCACTCTACACAAACTAAAAAAAAAAAATTCAAATTTAAGACTTCAAAATGGTTTTTCATTGTTTATTTGACATTCTAAGAGTTTCTAAAAATAATATTTAAGGTTATTTGCACATCGGTGCACCAGAAAACGTAATTAAACTAATTGGGGTTGAATCACCCAAAACCCACAAAAAATCAAAATTCAAATTTAAGACTTCAACATGATTTTTCATTGTTTATTTTACATTCTAATTGTTTTAAAAATAATATTTAAGGTTATTAAAACATCGGTGCACCAGACATCGTTAATAAACGAATAGAAGGTTAAATCACTCTACACAAACTAAAAAAAAAAAAATTCAAATTTAAGACTTCAAAATGGTTTTTCATTGTTTATTTGACATTCTAATAGTTTCTAAAAATAATATTTAAGGTTATTTGCACATCGGTGCACCAGAAAATGTTATTAAACTAATTGAGGGTTGAATCACCCAAAACCCACAAAAAATCAAAATTCAAATTTAAGACTTCAACATGATTTTTCATTGTTTATTTTACATTCTAATTGTTTTTAAAAATAATATTTAAGGTTATTAAAACATCGGTGCACCAGACATCGTTAATAAACGAATAGAATGTTAAATCACTCTACACAAACTAAAAAAAAAAAATTCAAATTTAAGACTTCAAAATGGTTTTTCATTGTTTATTTGACATTCTAATAGTTTCTAAAAATAATATTTAAGGTTATTAGCACATCGGTGCACCAGAAAATGTTATTAAACTAATTGAGGGTTGAATCACCCAAAACCCACAAAAAATCAAAATTCAAATTTAAGACTTCAAAATGGTTTTTCATTGTTTATTTTACATTCTAAGAGTTTTTAAAAATAATATTTAAGGTTATAAGCACATCGGTGCACCAGACATCGTTAATAAACGAATAGAATGTTAAATCACTCTACACAAACTAAAAAAAAAAAATTCAAATTTAAGACTTCAAAATGGTTTTTCATTGTTTATTTTACATTCTAAGAGTTTCTAAAAATAATATTTAAGGTTATAAGCACATCGGTGCACCAGAATCGTTATTAAACGAATTGAGGGTTAATCACTCTACAAAACCCACAAAAAAAAAAATTCAAATTTAAGACTTCAAAATGGTTTTTCATTGTTTATTTTACATTCTAATAGTTTTTAAAAATAATATTTAAGGTTATTTGCACATCGGTGCACCAGAAATCGTTATTAAACGAATAGAGGTTGAATCACCCAAAACCCAAAAAAAAAAAAATTCAAATTTAAGACTTCAAAATGGTTTTTCATTGTTTATTTTACATTCTAATAGTTTTAAAAATAATATTTAAGGTTATTAAAACATCGGTGCACCAGACATCGTTAATAAACGAATAGAATGTTAATCACTCTACACAAACAAAAAAAAAATTCAAATTTAAGACTTCAAAATGGTTTTTCATTGTTTATTTGACATTCTAAGAGTTTTTAAAAATAATATTTAAGGTTATTTGCACATCGGTGCACCAGACATCGTTAATTAAACGAATTGAATGTTAATCACCCAAAACAAACAAAAAATCAAAAATTCAAATTTAAGACTTCAAAATGGTTTTTCATTGTTTATTTTACATTCTAATAGTTTCTAAAAATAATATTTAAGGTTATTTGCACATCGGTGCACCAGAAATGTTAATAAACTAATTGAGGTTGAATCACCCAAAACCCACAAAAAAAAAAATTCAAATTTAAGACTTCAAAATGATTTTTCATTGTTTATTTTACATTCTAAGAGTTTTAAAAATAATATTTAAGGTTATAAGCACATCGGTGCACCAGACATCGTTAATAAACGAATAGAATGTTAAATCACTCTACACAAACTAAAAAAAAAAATTCAAATTTAAGACTTCAAAATGGTTTTTCATTGTTTATTTGACATTCTAATAGTTTCTAAAAATAATATTTAAGGTTATTTGCACATCGGTGCACCAGAAAATGTTATTAAACTAATTGAGGGTTGAATCACCCAAAACCCACAAAAAATCAAAATTCAAATTTAAGACTTCAACATGATTTTTCATTGTTTATTTTACATTCTAATTGTTTTTAAAAATAATATTTAAGGTTATTAAAACATCGGTGCACCAGACATCGTTAATAAACGAATAGAATGTTAAATCACTCTACACAAACTAAAAAAAAAAAATTCAAATTTAAGACTTCAAAATGGTTTTTCATTGTTTATTTGACATTCTAATAGTTTCTAAAAATAATATTTAAGGTTATTTGCACATCGGTGCACCAGAAAATGTTATTAAACTAATTGAGGGTTGAATCACCCAAAACCCACAAAAAATCAAAATTCAAATTTAAGACTTCAACATGATTTTTCATTGTTTATTTTACATTCTAATTGTTTTTAAAAATAATATTTAAGGTTATTAAAACATCGGTGCACCAGACATCGTTAATAAACGAATAGAATGTTAAATCACTCTACACAAACTAAAAAAAAAAAATTCAAATTTAAGACTTCAAAATGGTTTTTCATTGTTTATTTGACATTCTAATAGTTTCTAAAAATAATATTTAAGGTTATTTGCACATCGGTGCACCAGAAAATGTTATTAAACTAATTGAGGGTTGAATCACCCAAAACCCACAAAAAATCAAAATTCAAATTTAAGACTTCAACATGATTTTTCATTGTTTATTTTACATTCTAATTGTTTTTAAAAATAATATTTAAGGTTATTAAAACATCGGTGCACCAGACATCGTTAATAAACGAATAGAATGTTAAATCACTCTACACAAACTAAAAAAAAAAAATTCAAATTTAAGACTTCAAAATGGTTTTTCATTGTTTATTTGACATTCTAATAGTTTCTAAAAATAATATTTAAGGTTATTTGCACATCGGTGCACCAGAAAATGTTATTAAACTAATTGAGGGTTGAATCACCCAAAACCCACAAAAAATCAAAATTCAAATTTAAGACTTCAAAATGATTTTTCATTGTTTATTTTACATTCTAATTGTTTTTAAAAATAATATTTAAGGTTATTAAAACATCGGTGCACCAGACATCGTTAATAAACGAATAGAATGTTAAATCACTCTACACAAACTAAAAAAAAAAAATTCAAATTTAAGACTTCAAAATGGTTTTTCATTGTTTATTTGACATTCTAATAGTTTCTAAAAATAATATTTAAGGTTATTTGCACATCGGTGCACCAGAAATGTTAATAAACTAATTGAGGGTTGAATCACCCAAAACCCACAAAAAATCAAAATTCAAATTTAAGACTTCAAAATGGTTTTTCATTGTTTATTTTACATTCTAATAGTTTTTAAAAATAATATTTAAGGTTATTAGCACATCGGTGCACCAGACATCGTTAATAAACGAATAGAATGTTAAATCACTCTACACAAACTAAAAAAAAAAATTCAAATTTAAGACTTCAAAATGGTTTTTCATTGTTTATTTTACATTCTAATAGTTTCTAAAAATAATATTTAAGGTTATTTGCACATCGGTGCACCAGAAAATGTTATTAAACTAATTGAGGGTTGAATCACCCAAAACCCACAAAAAATCAAAATTCAAATTTAAGACTTCAAAATGATTTTTCATTGTTTATTTTACATTCTAATTGTTTTTAAAAATAATATTTAAGGTTATTAAAACATCGGTGCACCAGACATCGTTAATAAACGAATAGAATGTTAAATCACTCTACACAAACTAAAAAAAAAAAATTCAAATTTAAGACTTCAAAATGGTTTTTCATTGTTTATTTGACATTCTAATAGTTTCTAAAAATAATATTTAAGGTTATTTGCACATCGGTGCACCAGAAAATGTTATTAAACTAATTGAGGGTTGAATCACCCAAAACCCACAAAAAATCAAAATTCAAATTTAAGACTTCAAAATGATTTTTCATTGTTTATTTTACATTCTAAGAGTTTTTAAAAATAATATTTAAGGTTATTAGCACATCGGTGCACCAGACATCGTTAATAAACGAATAGAATGTTAAATCACTCTACACAAACTAAAAAAAAAAAATTCAAATTTAAGACTTCAAAATGGTTTTTCATTGTTTATTTGACATTCTAATAGTTTCTAAAAATAATATTTAAGGTTATTTGCACATCGGTGCACCAGAAAATGTTATTAAACTAATTGAGGGTTGAATCACCCAAAACCCACAAAAAATCAAAATTCAAATTTAAGACTTCAACATGATTTTTCATTGTTTATTTTACATTCTAATTGTTTTTAAAAATAATATTTAAGGTTATTAAAACATCGGTGCACCAGACATCGTTAATAAACGAATAGAATGTTAAATCACTCTACACAAACTAAAAAAAAAAAATTCAAATTTAAGACTTCAAAATGGTTTTTCATTGTTTATTTGACATTCTAATAGTTTCTAAAAATAATATTTAAGGTTATTTGCACATCGGTGCACCAGAAAATGTTATTAAACTAATTGAGGGTTGAATCACCCAAAACCCACAAAAAATCAAAATTCAAATTTAAGACTTCAAAATGATTTTTCATTGTTTATTTTACATTCTAAGAGTTTTTAAAAATTATATTTAAGGTTATAAGCACATCGGTGCACCAGACATCGTTAATAAACGAATAGAATGTTAAATCACTCTACACAAACTAAAAAAAAAAAATTCAAATTTAAGACTTCAAAATGGTTTTTCATTGTTTATTTGACATTCTAATAGTTTCTAAAAATAATATTTAAGGTTATTTGCACATCGGTGCACCAGAAAATGTTATTAAACTAATTGAGGGTTGAATCACCCAAAACCCACAAAAAATCAAAATTCAAATTTAAGACTTCAACATGATTTTTCATTGTTTATTTTACATTCTAATTGTTTTTAAAAATAATATTTAAGGTTATTAAAACATCGGTGCACCAGACATCGTTAATAAACGAATAGAATGTTAAATCACTCTACACAAACTAAAAAAAAAAAATTCAAATTTAAGACTTCAAAATGGTTTTTCATTGTTTATTTGACATTCTAATAGTTTCTAAAAATAATATTTAAGGTTATTTGCACATCGGTGCACCAGAAAATGTAATTAAACTAATTGGGGTTGAATCACCCAAAACCCACAAAAAATCAAAATTCAAATTTAAGACTTCAAAATGATTTTTCATTGTTTATTTTACATTCTAATTGTTTTTAAAAATAATATTTAAGGTTATTAAAACATCGGTGCACCAGACATCGTTAATAAACGAATAGAATGTTAAATCACTCTACACAAACTAAAAAAAAAAAATTCAAATTTAAGACTTCAAAATGGTTTTTCATTGTTTATTTGACATTCTAATAGTTTCTAAAAATAATATTTAAGGTTATTTGCACATCGGTGCACCAGAAAATGTTATTAAACTAATTGAGGGTTGAATCACCCAAAACCCACAAAAAATCAAAATTCAAATTTAAGACTTCAACATGATTTTTCATTGTTTATTTTACATTCTAATTGTTTTTAAAAATAATATTTAAGGTTATTAAAACATCGGTGCACCAGACATCGTTAATAAACGAATAGAATGTTAAATCACTCTACACAAACTAAAAAAAAAAAATTCAAATTTAAGACTTCAAAATGGTTTTTCATTGTTTATTTGACATTCTAATAGTTTCTAAAAATAATATTTAAGGTTATTTGCACATCGGTGCACCAGAAAATGTTATTAAACTAATTGAGGGTTGAATCACCCAAAACCCACAAAAAATCAAAATTCAAATTTAAGACTTCAACATGATTTTTCATTGTTTATTTTACATTCTAATTGTTTTTAAAAATAATATTTAAGGTTATAAAACATCGGTGCACCAGACATCGTTAATAAACGAATAGAATGTTAAATCACTCTACACAAACTAAAAAAAAAAAATTCAAATTTAAGACTTCAAAATGGTTTTTCATTGTTTATTTGACATTCTAATAGTTTCTAAAAATAATATTTAAGGTTATTTGCACATCGGTGCACCAGAAAATGTTATTAAACTAATTGAGGGTTGAATCACCCAAAACCCACAAAAAATCAAAATTCAAATTTAAGACTTCAACATGATTTTTCATTGTTTATTTTACATTCTAATTGTTTTTAAAAATAATATTTAAGGTTATTAAAACATCGGTGCACCAGACATCGTTAATAAACGAATAGAATGTTAAATCACTCTACACAAACTAAAAAAAAAAAATTCAAATTTAAGACTTCAAAATGGTTTTTCATTGTTTATTTGACATTCTAATAGTTTCTAAAAATAATATTTAAGGTTATTTGCACATCGGTGCACCAGAAAATGTTATTAAACTAATTGAGGGTTGAATCACCCAAAACCCACAAAAAATCAAAATTCAAATTTAAGACTTCAAAATGGTTTTTCATTGTTTATTTTACATTCTAAGAGTTTTTAAAAATTATATTTAAGGTTATAAGCACATCGGTGCACCAGACATCGTTAATAAACGAATAGAATGTTAAATCACTCTACACAAACTAAAAAAAAAAATTCAAATTTAAGACTTCAAAATGGTTTTTCATTGTTTATTTTACATTCTAATAGTTTCTAAAAATAATATTTAAGGTTATTTGCACATCGGTGCACCAGAAAATGTTATTAAACTAATTGAGGGTTGAATCACCCAAAACCCACAAAAAAAAAAAATTCAAATTTAAGACTTCAAAATGATTTTTCATTGTTTATTTTACATTCTAATTGTTTTTAAAAATAATATTTAAGGTTATTTGCACATCGGTGCACCAGACATCGTTAATAAACGAATAGAATGTTAAATCACTCTACACAAACTAAAAAAAAAAAATTCAAATTTAAGACTTCAAAATGGTTTTTCATTGTTTATTTTACATTCTAATAGTTTCTAAAAATAATATTTAAGGTTATTTGCACATCGGTGCACCAGAAATCGTTAATAAACTAATTGAATGTTGAATCACCCAAAACCCACAAAAAATCAAAATTCAAATTTAAGACTTCAAAATGATTTTTCATTGTTTATTTTACATTCTAAGAGTTTTTAAAAATAATATTTAAGGTTATTGCACATCGGTGCACCAGACATCGTTAATAAACGAATAGAATGTTAAATCACTCTACACAAACTAAAAAAAAAAAATTCAAATTTAAGACTTCAAAATGGTTTTTCATTGTTTATTTGACATTCTAATAGTTTCTAAAAATAATATTTAAGGTTATTTGCACATCGGTGCACCAGAAAATGTTAATAAACTAATTGAGGTTGAATCACCCAAAACCCACAAAAAATCAAAATTCAAATTTAAGACTTCAAAATGGTTTTTCATTGTTTATTTTACATTCTAAGAGTTTTTAAAAATAATATTTAAGGTTATAAGCACATCGGTGCACCAGACATCGTTAATAAACGAATAGAATGTTAAATCACTCTACACAAACTAAAAAAAAAAAATTCAAATTTAAGACTTCAAAATGGTTTTTCATTGTTTATTTTACATTCTAATAGTTTCTAAAAATAATATTTAAGGTTATTTGCACATCGGTGCACCAGAAAATGTTATTAAACTAATTGAGGGTTGAATCACCCAAAACCCACAAAAAATCAAAATTCAAATTTAAGACTTCAACATGATTTTTCATTGTTTATTTTACATTCTAATTGTTTTTAAAAATAATATTTAAGGTTATTAAACATCGGTGCACCAGACATCGTTAATAAACGAATAGAATGTTAAATCACTCTACACAAACTAAAAAAAAAAAATTCAAATTTAAGACTTCAAAATGGTTTTTCATTGTTTATTTGACATTCTAATAGTTTCTAAAAATAATATTTAAGGTTATTTGCACATCGGTGCACCAGAAAACGTTATTAAACTAATTGGGTTGAATCACCCAAAACCCACAAAAAATCAAAATTCAAATTTAAGACTTCAAAATGATTTTTCATTGTTTATTTTACATTCTAATAGTTTTTAAAAATAATATTTAAGGTTATTAAGCACATCGGTGCACCAGACATCGTTAATAAACGAATAGAATGTTAAATCACTCTACACAAACTAAAAAAAAAAAATTCAAATTTAAGACTTCAAAATGGTTTTTCATTGTTTATTTGACATTCTAATAGTTTCTAAAAATAATATTTAAGGTTATTAGCACATCGGTGCACCAGAAAATGTTATTAAACTAATTGAGGGTTGAATCACCCAAAACCCACAAAAAATCAAAATTCAAATTTAAGACTTCAAAATGGTTTTTCATTGTTTATTTTACATTCTAAGAGTTTTAAAAATAATATTTAAGGTTATAAGCACATCGGTGCACCAGACATCGTTAATAAACGAATAGAATGTTAAATCACTCTACACAAACTAAAAAAAAAAAATTCAAATTTAAGACTTCAAAATGATTTTTCATTGTTTATTTTACATTCTAAGAGTTTTTAAAAATTATTTAAGGTTATAAGCACATCGGTGCACCAGACATCGTTAATAAACGAATAGAATGTTAAATCACTCTACACAAACTAAAAAAAAAAAATTCAAATTTAAGACTTCAAAATGGTTTTTCATTGTTTATTTTACATTCTAATAGTTTCTAAAAATAATATTTAAGGTTATTTGCACATCGGTGCACCAGAAAATGTTATTAAACTAATTGAGGGTTGAATCACCCAAAACCCACAAAAAATCAAAATTCAAATTTAAGACTTCAACATGATTTTTCATTGTTTATTTTACATTCTAATTGTTTTTAAAAATAATATTTAAGGTTATTAAAACATCGGTGCACCAGACATCGTTAATAAACGAATAGAATGTTAAATCACTCTACACAAACTAAAAAAAAAAAATTCAAATTTAAGACTTCAAAATGGTTTTTCATTGTTTATTTGACATTCTAATAGTTTCTAAAAATAATATTTAAGGTTATTTGCACATCGGTGCACCAGAAAATGTAATTAAACTAATTGGGGTTGAATCACCCAAAACCCACAAAAAATCAAAATTCAAATTTAAGACTTCAACATGATTTTTCATTGTTTATTTTACATTCTAATTGTTTTTAAAAATAATATTTAAGGTTATTAAAACATCGGTGCACCAGACATCGTTAATAAACGAATAGAATGTTAAATCACTCTACACAAACTAAAAAAAAAAAATTCAAATTTAAGACTTCAAAATGGTTTTTCATTGTTTATTTGACATTCTAATAGTTTCTAAAAATAATATTTAAGGTTATTTGCACATCGGTGCACCAGAAAATGTTATTAAACTAATTGAGGGTTGAATCACCCAAAACCCACAAAAAATCAAAATTCAAATTTAAGACTTCAAAATGATTTTTCATTGTTTATTTTACATTCTAATTGTTTTTAAAAATAATATTTAAGGTTATTAAAACATCGGTGCACCAGACATCGTTAATAAACGAATAGAATGTTAAATCACTCTACACAAACTAAAAAAAAAAAATTCAAATTTAAGACTTCAAAATGGTTTTTCATTGTTTATTTGACATTCTAATAGTTTCTAAAAATAATATTTAAGGTTATTTGCACATCGGTGCACCAGAAAATGTTATTAAACTAATTGAGGGTTGAATCACCCAAAACCCACAAAAAATCAAAATTCAAATTTAAGACTTCAACATGATTTTTCATTGTTTATTTTACATTCTAATTGTTTTTAAAAATAATATTTAAGGTTATTAAAACATCGGTGCACCAGACATCGTTAATAAACGAATAGAATGTTAAATCACTCTACACAAACTAAAAAAAAAAAATTCAAATTTAAGACTTCAAAATGGTTTTTCATTGTTTATTTGACATTCTAATAGTTTCTAAAAATAATATTTAAGGTTATTTGCACATCGGTGCACCAGAAAATGTTATTAAACTAATTGAGGGTTGAATCACCCAAAACCCACAAAAAATCAAAATTCAAATTTAAGACTTCAACATGATTTTTCATTGTTTATTTTACATTCTAATTGTTTTTAAAAATAATATTTAAGGTTATTAAAACATCGGTGCACCAGACATCGTTAATAAACGAATAGAATGTTAAATCACTCTACACAAACTAAAAAAAAAAAATTCAAATTTAAGACTTCAAAATGGTTTTTCATTGTTTATTTGACATTCTAATAGTTTCTAAAAATAATATTTAAGGTTATTTGCACATCGGTGCACCAGAAAATGTTATTAAACTAATTGAGGGTTGAATCACCCAAAACCCACAAAAAATCAAAATTCAAATTTAAGACTTCAACATGATTTTTCATTGTTTATTTTACATTCTAATTGTTTTTAAAAATATATTTAAGGTTATTAAAACATCGGTGCACCAGACATCGTTAATAAACGAATAGAATGTTAAATCACTCTACACAAACTAAAAAAAAAAAATTCAAATTTAAGACTTCAAAATGGTTTTTCATTGTTTATTTGACATTCTAATAGTTTCTAAAAATAATATTTAAGGTTATTTGCACATCGGTGCACCAGAAAATGTTATTAAACTAATTGAGGGTTGAATCACCCAAAACCCACAAAAAATCAAAATTCAAATTTAAGACTTCAACATGATTTTTCATTGTTTATTTTACATTCTAATTGTTTTTAAAAATAATATTTAAGGTTATTAAAACATCGGTGCACCAGACATCGTTAATAAACGAATAGAATGTTAAATCACTCTACACAAACTAAAAAAAAAAAATTCAAATTTAAGACTTCAAAATGGTTTTTCATTGTTTATTTGACATTCTAATAGTTTCTAAAAATAATATTTAAGGTTATTTGCACATCGGTGCACCAGAAAATGTTATTAAACTAATTGAGGGTTGAATCACCCAAAACCCACAAAAAATCAAAATTCAAATTTAAGACTTCAAAATGATTTTTCATTGTTTATTTTACATTCTAAGAGTTTTTAAAAATAATATTTAAGGTTATTAAGCACATCGGTGCACCAGACATCGTTAATAAACGAATAGAATGTTAAATCACTCTACACAAACTAAAAAAAAAAAATTCAAATTTAAGACTTCAAAATGGTTTTTCATTGTTTATTTGACATTCTAATAGTTTCTAAAAATAATATTTAAGGTTATTTGCACATCGGTGCACCAGAAAATGTTATTAAACTAATTGAGGGTTGAATCACCCAAAACCCACAAAAAATCAAAATTCAAATTTAAGACTTCAACATGATTTTTCATTGTTTATTTTACATTCTAATTGTTTTTAAAAATAATATTTAAGGTTATTAAAACATCGGTGCACCAGACATCGTTAATAAACGAATAGAATGTTAAATCACTCTACACAAACTAAAAAAAAAAAATTCAAATTTAAGACTTCAAAATGGTTTTTCATTGTTTATTTGACATTCTAATAGTTTCTAAAAATAATATTTAAGGTTATTTGCACATCGGTGCACCAGAAAATGTTATTAAACTAATTGAGGGTTGAATCACCCAAAACCCACAAAAAATCAAAATTCAAATTTAAGACTTCAACATGATTTTTCATTGTTTATTTTACATTCTAATTGTTTTTAAAAATAATATTTAAGGTTATTAAAACATCGGTGCACCAGACATCGTTAATAAACGAATAGAATGTTAAATCACTCTACACAAACTAAAAAAAAAAAATTCAAATTTAAGACTTCAAAATGGTTTTTCATTGTTTATTTGACATTCTAATAGTTTCTAAAAATAATATTTAAGGTTATTTGCACATCGGTGCACCAGAAAATGTTATTAAACTAATTGAGGGTTGAATCACCCAAAACCCACAAAAAATCAAAATTCAAATTTAAGACTTCAACATGATTTTTCATTGTTTATTTTACATTCTAATTGTTTTTAAAAATAATATTTAAGGTTATTAAAACATCGGTGCACCAGACATCGTTAATAAACGAATAGAATGTTAAATCACTCTACACAAACTAAAAAAAAAAAATTCAAATTTAAGACTTCAAAATGGTTTTTCATTGTTTATTTGACATTCTAATAGTTTCTAAAAATAATATTTAAGGTTATTTGCACATCGGTGCACCAGAAAATGTTATTAAACTAATTGAGGGTTGAATCACCCAAAACCCACAAAAAATCAAAATTCAAATTTAAGACTTCAAAATGATTTTTCATTGTTTATTTTACATTCTAAGAGTTTTTAAAAATAATATTTAAGGTTATAAGCACATCGGTGCACCAGACATCGTTAATAAACGAATAGAATGTTAAATCACTCTACACAAACTAAAAAAAAAAAATTCAAATTTAAGACTTCAAAATGGTTTTTCATTGTTTATTTGACATTCTAATAGTTTCTAAAAATAATATTTAAGGTTATTTGCACATCGGTGCACCAGAAAATGTTATTAAACTAATTGAGGGTTGAATCACCCAAAACCCACAAAAAATCAAAATTCAAATTTAAGACTTCAACATGATTTTTCATTGTTTATTTTACATTCTAATTGTTTTTAAAAATAATATTTAAGGTTATTAAACATCGGTGCACCAGACATCGTTAATAAACGAATAGAATGTTAAATCACTCTACACAAACTAAAAAAAAAAAATTCAAATTTAAGACTTCAAAATGGTTTTTCATTGTTTATTTGACATTCTAATAGTTTCTAAAAATAATATTTAAGGTTATTTGCACATCGGTGCACCAGAAAATGTTATTAAACTAATTGAGGGTTGAATCACCCAAAACCCACAAAAAATCAAAATTCAAATTTAAGACTTCAACATGATTTTTCATTGTTTATTTTACATTCTAATTGTTTTTAAAAATAATATTTAAGGTTATTAAAACATCGGTGCACCAGACATCGTTAATAAACGAATAGAATGTTAAATCACTCTACACAAACTAAAAAAAAAAAATTCAAATTTAAGACTTCAAAATGGTTTTTCATTGTTTATTTGACATTCTAATAGTTTCTAAAAATAATATTTAAGGTTATTTGCACATCGGTGCACCAGAAAATGTTATTAAACTAATTGAGGGTTGAATCACCCAAAACCCACAAAAAATCAAAATTCAAATTTAAGACTTCAACATGATTTTTCATTGTTTATTTTACATTCTAATTGTTTTTAAAAATAATATTTAAGGTTATTAAAACATCGGTGCACCAGACATCGTTAATAAACGAATAGAATGTTAAATCACTCTACACAAACTAAAAAAAAAAAATTCAAATTTAAGACTTCAAAATGGTTTTTCATTGTTTATTTGACATTCTAATAGTTTCTAAAAATAATATTTAAGGTTATTTGCACATCGGTGCACCAGAAAATGTTATTAAACTAATTGAGGGTTGAATCACCCAAAACCCACAAAAAATCAAAATTCAAATTTAAGACTTCAACATGATTTTTCATTGTTTATTTTACATTCTAATTGTTTTTAAAAATAATATTTAAGGTTATTAAAACATCGGTGCACCAGACATCGTTAATAAACGAATAGAATGTTAAATCACTCTACACAAACTAAAAAAAAAAAATTCAAATTTAAGACTTCAAAATGGTTTTTCATTGTTTATTTGACATTCTAATAGTTTCTAAAAATAATATTTAAGGTTATTTGCACATCGGTGCACCAGAAAATGTTATTAAACTAATTGAGGGTTGAATCACCCAAAACCCACAAAAAATCAAAATTCAAATTTAAGACTTCAAAATGATTTTTCATTGTTTATTTTACATTCTAAGAGTTTTTAAAAATTATATTTAAGGTTATAAGCACATCGGTGCACCAGACATCGTTAATAAACGAATAGAATGTTAAATCACTCTACACAAACTAAAAAAAAAAAATTCAAATTTAAGACTTCAAAATGGTTTTTCATTGTTTATTTGACATTCTAATAGTTTCTAAAAATAATATTTAAGGTTATTTGCACATCGGTGCACCAGAAAATGTTATTAAACTAATTGAGGGTTGAATCACCCAAAACCCACAAAAAATCAAAATTCAAATTTAAGACTTCAACATGATTTTTCATTGTTTATTTTACATTCTAATTGTTTTTAAAAATAATATTTAAGGTTATTAAAACATCGGTGCACCAGACATCGTTAATAAACGAATAGAATGTTAAATCACTCTACACAAACTAAAAAAAAAAATTCAAATTTAAGACTTCAAAATGGTTTTTCATTGTTTATTTGACATTCTAATAGTTTCTAAAAATAATATTTAAGGTTATTTGCACATCGGTGCACCAGAAAATGTTATTAAACTAATTGGGGTTGAATCACCCAAAACCCACAAAAAATCAAAATTCAAATTTAAGACTTCAACATGATTTTTCATTGTTTATTTTACATTCTAATTGTTTTTAAAAATAATATTTAAGGTTATTAAAACATCGGTGCACCAGACATCGTTAATAAACGAATAGAATGTTAAATCACTCTACACAAACTAAAAAAAAAAAATTCAAATTTAAGACTTCAAAATGGTTTTTCATTGTTTATTTGACATTCTAATAGTTTCTAAAAATAATATTTAAGGTTATTTGCACATCGGTGCACCAGAAAATGTTATTAAACTAATTGAGGGTTGAATCACCCAAAACCCACAAAAAATCAAAATTCAAATTTAAGACTTCAACATGATTTTTCATTGTTTATTTTACATTCTAATTGTTTTTAAAAATAATATTTAAGGTTATTAAAACATCGGTGCACCAGACATCGTTAATAAACGAATAGAATGTTAAATCACTCTACACAAACTAAAAAAAAAAAATTCAAATTTAAGACTTCAAAATGGTTTTTCATTGTTTATTTGACATTCTAATAGTTTCTAAAAATAATATTTAAGGTTATTTGCACATCGGTGCACCAGAAAATGTTATTAAACTAATTGAGGGTTGAATCACCCAAAACCCACAAAAAATCAAAATTCAAATTTAAGACTTCAACATGATTTTTCATTGTTTATTTTACATTCTAATTGTTTTTAAAAATAATATTTAAGGTTATTAAAACATCGGTGCACCAGACATCGTTAATAAACGAATAGAATGTTAAATCACTCTACACAAACTAAAAAAAAAAAATTCAAATTTAAGACTTCAAAATGGTTTTTCATTGTTTATTTGACATTCTAATAGTTTCTAAAAATAATATTTAAGGTTATTTGCACATCGGTGCACCAGAAAATGTTATTAAACTAATTGAGGGTTGAATCACCCAAAACCCACAAAAAATCAAAATTCAAATTTAAGACTTCAAATGATTTTTCATTGTTTATTTTACATTCTAATTGTTTTTAAAAATTATATTTAAGGTTATTAAGCATCGGTGCACCAGACATCGTTAATAAACGAATAGAATGTTAAATCACTCTACACAAACTAAAAAAAAAAAATTCAAATTTAAGACTTCAAAATGGTTTTTCATTGTTTATTTGACATTCTAATAGTTTCTAAAAATAATATTTAAGGTTATTTGCACATCGGTGCACCAGAAAATGTTATTAAACTAATTGAGGGTTGAATCACCCAAAACCCACAAAAAATCAAAATTCAAATTTAAGACTTCAACATGATTTTTCATTGTTTATTTTACATTCTAATTGTTTTTAAAAATAATATTTAAGGTTATTAAAACATCGGTGCACCAGACATCGTTAATAAACGAATAGAATGTTAAATCACTCTACACAAACTAAAAAAAAAAAATTCAAATTTAAGACTTCAAAATGGTTTTTCATTGTTTATTTGACATTCTAATAGTTTCTAAAAATAATATTTAAGGTTATTTGCACATCGGTGCACCAGAAAATGTTATTAAACTAATTGAGGGTTGAATCACCCAAAACCCACAAAAAATCAAAATTCAAATTTAAGACTTCAACATGATTTTTCATTGTTTATTTTACATTCTAATTGTTTTTAAAAATAATATTTAAGGTTATTAAAACATCGGTGCACCAGACATCGTTAATAAACGAATAGAATGTTAAATCACTCTACACAAACTAAAAAAAAAAAATTCAAATTTAAGACTTCAAAATGGTTTTTCATTGTTTATTTGACATTCTAATAGTTTCTAAAAATAATATTTAAGGTTATTTGCACATCGGTGCACCAGAAAATGTTATTAAACTAATTGAGGGTTGAATCACCCAAAACCCACAAAAAATCAAAATTCAAATTTAAGACTTCAAAATGATTTTTCATTGTTTATTTTACATTCTAATTGTTTTTAAAAATAATATTTAAGGTTATTAAAACATCGGTGCACCAGACATCGTTAATAAACGAATAGAATGTTAAATCACTCTACACAAACTAAAAAAAAAAAATTCAAATTTAAGACTTCAAAATGGTTTTTCATTGTTTATTTGACATTCTAATAGTTTCTAAAAATAATATTTAAGGTTATTTGCACATCGGTGCACCAGAAAATGTTATTAAACTAATTGAGGGTTGAATCACCCAAAACCCACAAAAAATCAAAATTCAAATTTAAGACTTCAACATGATTTTTCATTGTTTATTTTACATTCTAATTGTTTTTAAAAATAATATTTAAGGTTATTAAAACATCGGTGCACCAGACATCGTTAATAAACGAATAGAATGTTAAATCACTCTACACAAACTAAAAAAAAAAAATTCAAATTTAAGACTTCAAAATGGTTTTTCATTGTTTATTTGACATTCTAATAGTTTCTAAAAATAATATTTAAGGTTATTTGCACATCGGTGCACCAGAAAATGTTATTAAACTAATTGAGGGTTGAATCACCCAAAACCCACAAAAAATCAAAATTCAAATTTAAGACTTCAACATGATTTTTCATTGTTTATTTTACATTCTAATTGTTTTTAAAAATAATATTTAAGGTTATTAAAACATCGGTGCACCAGACATCGTTAATAAACGAATAGAATGTTAAATCACTCTACACAAACTAAAAAAAAAAAATTCAAATTTAAGACTTCAAAATGGTTTTTCATTGTTTATTTGACATTCTAATAGTTTCTAAAAATAATATTTAAGGTTATTTGCACATCGGTGCACCAGAAAATGTTATTAAACTAATTGAGGGTTGAATCACCCAAAACCCACAAAAAATCAAAATTCAAATTTAAGACTTCAAAATGATTTTTCATTGTTTATTTTACATTCTAAGAGTTTTTAAAAATAATATTTAAGGTTATAAGCACATCGGTGCACCAGACATCGTTAATAAACGAATAGAATGTTAAATCACTCTACACAAACTAAAAAAAAAAAATTCAAATTTAAGACTTCAAAATGGTTTTTCATTGTTTATTTGACATTCTAATAGTTTCTAAAAATAATATTTAAGGTTATTTGCACATCGGTGCACCAGAAAATGTTATTAAACTAATTGAGGGTTGAATCACCCAAAACCCACAAAAAATCAAAATTCAAATTTAAGACTTCAAAATGATTTTTCATTGTTTATTTTACATTCTAAGAGTTTTTAAAAATTATATTTAAGGTTATAAGCACATCGGTGCACCAGACATCGTTAATAAACGAATAGAATGTTAAATCACTCTACACAAACTAAAAAAAAAAAATTCAAATTTAAGACTTCAAAATGGTTTTTCATTGTTTATTTGACATTCTAATAGTTTCTAAAAATAATATTTAAGGTTATTTGCACATCGGTGCACCAGAAAATGTTATTAAACTAATTGAGGGTTGAATCACCCAAAACCCACAAAAAATCAAAATTCAAATTTAAGACTTCAACATGATTTTTCATTGTTTATTTTACATTCTAATTGTTTTTAAAAATAATATTTAAGGTTATTAAAACATCGGTGCACCAGACATCGTTAATAAACGAATAGAATGTTAAATCACTCTACACAAACTAAAAAAAAAAAATTCAAATTTAAGACTTCAAAATGGTTTTTCATTGTTTATTTGACATTCTAATAGTTTCTAAAAATAATATTTAAGGTTATTTGCACATCGGTGCACCAGAAAATGTTATTAAACTAATTGAGGGTTGAATCACCCAAAACCCACAAAAAATCAAAATTCAAATTTAAGACTTCAACATGATTTTTCATTGTTTATTTTACATTCTAATTGTTTTTAAAAATAATATTTAAGGTTATTAAAACATCGGTGCACCAGACATCGTTAATAAACGAATAGAATGTTAAATCACTCTACACAAACTAAAAAAAAAAAATTCAAATTTAAGACTTCAAAATGGTTTTTCATTGTTTATTTGACATTCTAATAGTTTCTAAAAATAATATTTAAGGTTATTTGCACATCGGTGCACCAGAAAATGTTATTAAACTAATTGAGGGTTGAATCACCCAAAACCCACAAAAAATCAAAATTCAAATTTAAGACTTCAAAATGATTTTTCATTGTTTATTTTACATTCTAAGAGTTTTTAAAAATTATATTTAAGGTTATAAGCACATCGGTGCACCAGACATCGTTAATAAACGAATAGAATGTTAAATCACTCTACACAAACTAAAAAAAAAAATTCAAATTTAAGACTTCAAAATGGTTTTTCATTGTTTATTTGACATTCTAATAGTTTCTAAAAATAATATTTAAGGTTATTTGCACATCGGTGCACCAGAAAATGTTATTAAACTAATTGAGGGTTGAATCACCCAAAACCCACAAAAAATCAAAATTCAAATTTAAGACTTCAACATGATTTTTCATTGTTTATTTTACATTCTAATTGTTTTTAAAAATAATATTTAAGGTTATTAAAACATCGGTGCACCAGACATCGTTAATAAACGAATAGAATGTTAAATCACTCTACACAAACTAAAAAAAAAAAATTCAAATTTAAGACTTCAAAATGGTTTTTCATTGTTTATTTGACATTCTAATAGTTTCTAAAAATAATATTTAAGGTTATTTGCACATCGGTGCACCAGAAAACGTAATTAAACTAATTGGGGGTTGAATCACCCAAAACCCACAAAAAATCAAAATTCAAATTTAAGACTTCAACATGATTTTTCATTGTTTATTTTACATTCTAATTGTTTTTAAAAATAATATTTAAGGTTATTAAAACATCGGTGCACCAGACATCGTTAATAAACGAATAGAATGTTAAATCACTCTACACAAACTAAAAAAAAAAAATTCAAATTTAAGACTTCAAAATGGTTTTTCATTGTTTATTTGACATTCTAATAGTTTCTAAAAATAATATTTAAGGTTATTTGCACATCGGTGCACCAGAAAATGTTATTAAACTAATTGAGGGTTGAATCACCCAAAACCCACAAAAAATCAAAATTCAAATTTAAGACTTCAACATGATTTTTCATTGTTTATTTTACATTCTAATTGTTTTTAAAAATAATATTTAAGGTTATTAAAACATCGGTGCACCAGACATCGTTAATAAACGAATAGAATGTTAAATCACTCTACACAAACTAAAAAAAAAAAATTCAAATTTAAGACTTCAAAATGGTTTTTCATTGTTTATTTGACATTCTAATAGTTTCTAAAAATAATATTTAAGGTTATTTGCACATCGGTGCACCAGAAAATGTTATTAAACTAATTGAGGGTTGAATCACCCAAAACCCACAAAAAATCAAAATTCAAATTTAAGACTTCAAAATGATTTTTCATTGTTTATTTTACATTCTAAGAGTTTTTAAAAATTATATTTAAGGTTATAAGCACATCGGTGCACCAGACATCGTTAATAAACGAATAGAATGTTAAATCACTCTACACAAACTAAAAAAAAAAAATTCAAATTTAAGACTTCAAAATGGTTTTTCATTGTTTATTTGACATTCTAATAGTTTCTAAAAATAATATTTAAGGTTATTTGCACATCGGTGCACCAGAAAATGTTATTAAACTAATTGAGGGTTGAATCACCCAAAACCCACAAAAAATCAAAATTCAAATTTAAGACTTCAAAATGATTTTTCATTGTTTATTTTACATTCTAAGAGTTTTTAAAAATTATATTTAAGGTTATAAGCACATCGGTGCACCAGACATCGTTAATAAACGAATAGAATGTTAAATCACTCTACACAAACTAAAAAAAAAAAATTCAAATTTAAGACTTCAAAATGGTTTTTCATTGTTTATTTGACATTCTAATAGTTTCTAAAAATAATATTTAAGGTTATTTGCACATCGGTGCACCAGAAAATGTTATTAAACTAATTGGGGGTTGAATCACCCAAAACCCACAAAAAATCAAAATTCAAATTTAAGACTTCAACATGATTTTTCATTGTTTATTTTACATTCTAATTGTTTTTAAAAATAATATTTAAGGTTATTAAAACATCGGTGCACCAGACATCGTTAATAAACGAATAGAATGTTAAATCACTCTACACAAACTAAAAAAAAAAAATTCAAATTTAAGACTTCAAAATGGTTTTTCATTGTTTATTTGACATTCTAATAGTTTCTAAAAATAATATTTAAGGTTATTTGCACATCGGTGCACCAGAAAATGTTATTAAACTAATTGAGGGTTGAATCACCCAAAACCCACAAAAAATCAAAATTCAAATTTAAGACTTCAACATGATTTTTCATTGTTTATTTTACATTCTAATTGTTTTTAAAAATAATATTTAAGGTTATTAAAACATCGGTGCACCAGACATCGTTAATAAACGAATAGAATGTTAAATCACTCTACACAAACTAAAAAAAAAAAATTCAAATTTAAGACTTCAAAATGGTTTTTCATTGTTTATTTGACATTCTAATAGTTTCTAAAAATAATATTTAAGGTTATTTGCACATCGGTGCACCAGAAAATGTTATTAAACTAATTGAGGGTTGAATCACCCAAAACCCACAAAAAATCAAAATTCAAATTTAAGACTTCAACATGATTTTTCATTGTTTATTTTACATTCTAATTGTTTTTAAAAATAATATTTAAGGTTATTAAAACATCGGTGCACCAGACATCGTTAATAAACGAATAGAATGTTAAATCACTCTACACAAACTAAAAAAAAAAAATTCAAATTTAAGACTTCAAAATGGTTTTTCATTGTTTATTTGACATTCTAATAGTTTCTAAAAATAATATTTAAGGTTATTTGCACATCGGTGCACCAGAAAATGTTATTAAACTAATTGAGGGTTGAATCACCCAAAACCCACAAAAAATCAAAATTCAAATTTAAGACTTCAAAATGGTTTTTCATTGTTTATTTTACATTCTAAGAGTTTTTAAAAATTATATTTAAGGTTATAAGCACATCGGTGCACCAGACATCGTTAATAAACGAATAGAATGTTAAATCACTCTACACAAACTAAAAAAAAAAATTCAAATTTAAGACTTCAAAATGGTTTTTCATTGTTTATTTGACATTCTAATAGTTTCTAAAAATAATATTTAAGGTTATTTGCACATCGGTGCACCAGAAAATGTTATTAAACTAATTGAGGGTTGAATCACCCAAAACCCACAAAAAATCAAAATTCAAATTTAAGACTTCAAAATGGTTTTTCATTGTTTATTTTACATTCTAATTGTTTTTAAAAATAATATTTAAGGTTATTAAGCAACATCGGTGCACCAGACATCGTTAATAAACGAATAGAATGTTAAATCACTCTACACAAACTAAAAAAAAAAAATTCAAATTTAAGACTTCAAAATGGTTTTTCATTGTTTATTTGACATTCTAAGAGTTTCTAAAAATAATATTTAAGGTTATTTGCACATCGGTGCACCAGAAAACGTAATTAAACTAATTGAGGGTTGAATCACCCAAAACCCAAAAAAAATCAAAATTCAAATTTAAGACTTCAAAATGGTTTTTCATTGTTTATTTTACATTCTAATAGTTTCTAAAAATAATATTTAAGGTTATTTGCACATCGGTGCACCAGAAAATGTTATTAAACTAATTGAGGGTTGAATCACCCAAAACCCACAAAAAATCAAAATTCAAATTTAAGACTTCAAAATGATTTTTCATTGTTTATTTTACATTCTAATTGTTTTTAAAAATAATATTTAAGGTTATTAAAACATCGGTGCACCAGACATCGTTAATAAACGAATAGAATGTTAAATCACTCTACACAAACTAAAAAAAAAAATTCAAATTTAAGACTTCAAAATGGTTTTTCATTGTTTATTTGACATTCTAATAGTTTCTAAAAATAATATTTAAGGTTATTTGCACATCGGTGCACCAGAAAACGTAATTAAACTAATTGAGGGTTGAATCACCCAAAACCCACAAAAAATCAAAATTCAAATTTAAGACTTCAACATGATTTTTCATTGTTTATTTTACATTCTAATTGTTTTTAAAAATAATATTTAAGGTTATTAAAACATCGGTGCACCAGACATCGTTAATAAACGAATAGAATGTTAAATCACTCTACACAAACTAAAAAAAAAAAATTCAAATTTAAGACTTCAAAATGGTTTTTCATTGTTTATTTGACATTCTAATAGTTTCTAAAAATAATATTTAAGGTTATTTGCACATCGGTGCACCAGAAAATGTTATTAAACTAATTGAGGGTTGAATCACCCAAAACCCACAAAAAATCAAAATTCAAATTTAAGACTTCAACATGATTTTTCATTGTTTATTTTACATTCTAATTGTTTTTAAAAATAATATTTAAGGTTATTAAAACATCGGTGCACCAGACATCGTTAATAAACGAATAGAATGTTAAATCACTCTACACAAACTAAAAAAAAAAAATTCAAATTTAAGACTTCAAAATGGTTTTTCATTGTTTATTTGACATTCTAATAGTTTCTAAAAATAATATTTAAGGTTATTTGCACATCGGTGCACCAGAAAATGTTATTAAACTAATTGAGGGTTGAATCACCCAAAACCCACAAAAAATCAAAATTCAAATTTAAGACTTCAAAATGGTTTTTCATTGTTTATTTTACATTCTAAGAGTTTTTAAAAATTATATTTAAGGTTATAAGCACATCGGTGCACCAGACATCGTTAATAAACGAATAGAATGTTAAATCACTCTACACAAACTAAAAAAAAAAAATTCAAATTTAAGACTTCAAAATGGTTTTTCATTGTTTATTTGACATTCTAATAGTTTCTAAAAATAATATTTAAGGTTATTTGCACATCGGTGCACCAGAAAACGTAATTAAACTAATTGAGGGTTGAATCACCCAAAACCCACAAAAAATCAAAATTCAAATTTAAGACTTCAACATGATTTTTCATTGTTTATTTTACATTCTAATTGTTTTTAAAAATAATATTTAAGGTTATTAAAACATCGGTGCACCAGACATCGTTAATAAACGAATAGAATGTTAAATCACTCTACACAAACTAAAAAAAAAAAATTCAAATTTAAGACTTCAAAATGGTTTTTCATTGTTTATTTGACATTCTAATAGTTTCTAAAAATAATATTTAAGGTTATTTGCACATCGGTGCACCAGAAAATGTTATTAAACTAATTGGGGGTTGAATCACCCAAAACCCACAAAAAATCAAAATTCAAATTTAAGACTTCAACATGATTTTTCATTGTTTATTTTACATTCTAATTGTTTTTAAAAATAATATTTAAGGTTATTAAAACATCGGTGCACCAGACATCGTTAATAAACGAATAGAATGTTAAATCACTCTACACAAACTAAAAAAAAAAAATTCAAATTTAAGACTTCAAAATGGTTTTTCATTGTTTATTTGACATTCTAATAGTTTCTAAAAATAATATTTAAGGTTATTTGCACATCGGTGCACCAGAAAATGTTATTAAACTAATTGAGGGTTGAATCACCCAAAACCCACAAAAAATCAAAATTCAAATTTAAGACTTCAACATGATTTTTCATTGTTTATTTTACATTCTAATTGTTTTTAAAAATAATATTTAAGGTTATTAAAACATCGGTGCACCAGACATCGTTAATAAACGAATAGAATGTTAAATCACTCTACACAAACTAAAAAAAAAAAATTCAAATTTAAGACTTCAAAATGGTTTTTCATTGTTTATTTGACATTCTAATAGTTTCTAAAAATAATATTTAAGGTTATTTGCACATCGGTGCACCAGAAAATGTTATTAAACTAATTGAGGGTTGAATCACCCAAAACCCACAAAAAATCAAAATTCAAATTTAAGACTTCAAATGATTTTTCATTGTTTATTTTACATTCTAAGAGTTTTTAAAAATAATATTTAAGGTTATAAGCACATCGGTGCACCAGACATCGTTAATAAACGAATAGAATGTTAAATCACTCTACACAAACTAAAAAAAAAAAATTCAAATTTAAGACTTCAAAATGGTTTTTCATTGTTTATTTGACATTCTAATAGTTTCTAAAAATAATATTTAAGGTTATTTGCACATCGGTGCACCAGAAAATGTTATTAAACTAATTGAGGGTTGAATCACCCAAAACCCACAAAAAATCAAAATTCAAATTTAAGACTTCAACATGATTTTTCATTGTTTATTTTACATTCTAATTGTTTTTAAAAATAATATTTAAGGTTATTAAAACATCGGTGCACCAGACATCGTTAATAAACGAATAGAATGTTAAATCACTCTACACAAACTAAAAAAAAAAATTCAAATTTAAGACTTCAAAATGGTTTTTCATTGTTTATTTGACATTCTAATAGTTTCTAAAAATAATATTTAAGGTTATTTGCACATCGGTGCACCAGAAAATGTTATTAAACTAATTGAGGGTTGAATCACCCAAAACCCACAAAAAATCAAAATTCAAATTTAAGACTTCAAAATGGTTTTTCATTGTTTATTTTACATTCTAAGAGTTTTTAAAAATATATTTAAGGTTATAAGCACATCGGTGCACCAGACATCGTTAATAAACGAATAGAATGTTAAATCACTCTACACAAACTAAAAAAAAAAAATTCAAATTTAAGACTTCAAAATGGTTTTTCATTGTTTATTTGACATTCTAATAGTTTCTAAAAATAATATTTAAGGTTATTTGCACATCGGTGCACCAGAAAATGTTATTAAACTAATTGAGGGTTGAATCACCCAAAACCCACAAAAAATCAAAATTCAAATTTAAGACTTCAACATGATTTTTCATTGTTTATTTTACATTCTAATTGTTTTTAAAAATAATATTTAAGGTTATTAAAACATCGGTGCACCAGACATCGTTAATAAACGAATAGAATGTTAAATCACTCTACACAAACTAAAAAAAAAAAATTCAAATTTAAGACTTCAAAATGGTTTTTCATTGTTTATTTGACATTCTAATAGTTTCTAAAAATAATATTTAAGGTTATTTGCACATCGGTGCACCAGAAAACGTAATTAAACTAATTGGGGGTTGAATCACCCAAAACCCACAAAAAATCAAAATTCAAATTTAAGACTTCAACATGATTTTTCATTGTTTATTTTACATTCTAATTGTTTTTAAAAATAATATTTAAGGTTATTAAAACATCGGTGCACCAGACATCGTTAATAAACGAATAGAATGTTAAATCACTCTACACAAACTAAAAAAAAAAAATTCAAATTTAAGACTTCAAAATGGTTTTTCATTGTTTATTTGACATTCTAATAGTTTCTAAAAATAATATTTAAGGTTATTTGCACATCGGTGCACCAGAAAATGTTATTAAACTAATTGAGGGTTGAATCACCCAAAACCCACAAAAAATCAAAATTCAAATTTAAGACTTCAACATGATTTTTCATTGTTTATTTTACATTCTAATTGTTTTTAAAAATAATATTTAAGGTTATTAAAACATCGGTGCACCAGACATCGTTAATAAACGAATAGAATGTTAAATCACTCTACACAAACTAAAAAAAAAAAATTCAAATTTAAGACTTCAAAATGGTTTTTCATTGTTTATTTGACATTCTAATAGTTTCTAAAAATAATATTTAAGGTTATTTGCACATCGGTGCACCAGAAAATGTTATTAAACTAATTGAGGGTTGAATCACCCAAAACCCACAAAAAATCAAAATTCAAATTTAAGACTTCAAATGATTTTTCATTGTTTATTTTACATTCTAATTGTTTTTAAAAATAATATTTAAGGTTATTAAAACATCGGTGCACCAGACATCGTTAATAAACGAATAGAATGTTAAATCACTCTACACAAACTAAAAAAAAAAAATTCAAATTTAAGACTTCAAAATGGTTTTTCATTGTTTATTTGACATTCTAATAGTTTCTAAAAATAATATTTAAGGTTATTTGCACATCGGTGCACCAGAAAATGTTATTAAACTAATTGAGGGTTGAATCACCCAAAACCCACAAAAAATCAAAATTCAAATTTAAGACTTCAAAATGATTTTTCATTGTTTATTTTACATTCTAAGAGTTTTTAAAAATAATATTTAAGGTTATAAGCACATCGGTGCACCAGACATCGTTAATAAACGAATAGAATGTTAAATCACTCTACACAAACTAAAAAAAAAAAATTCAAATTTAAGACTTCAAAATGGTTTTTCATTGTTTATTTGACATTCTAATAGTTTCTAAAAATAATATTTAAGGTTATTTGCACATCGGTGCACCAGAAAATGTTATTAAACTAATTGAGGGTTGAATCACCCAAAACCCACAAAAAATCAAAATTCAAATTTAAGACTTCAAAATGGTTTTTCATTGTTTATTTTACATTCTAAGAGTTTTTAAAAATTATATTTAAGGTTATAAGCAACATCGGTGCACCAGACATCGTTAATAAACGAATAGAATGTTAAATCACTCTACACAAACTAAAAAAAAAAAATTCAAATTTAAGACTTCAAAATGGTTTTTCATTGTTTATTTGACATTCTAATAGTTTCTAAAAATAATATTTAAGGTTATTTGCACATCGGTGCACCAGAAAATGTTATTAAACTAATTGGGGGTTGAATCACCCAAAACCCACAAAAAATCAAAATTCAAATTTAAGACTTCAACATGATTTTTCATTGTTTATTTTACATTCTAATTGTTTTTAAAAATAATATTTAAGGTTATTAAAACATCGGTGCACCAGACATCGTTAATAAACGAATAGAATGTTAAATCACTCTACACAAACTAAAAAAAAAAAATTCAAATTTAAGACTTCAAAATGGTTTTTCATTGTTTATTTGACATTCTAATAGTTTCTAAAAATAATATTTAAGGTTATTTGCACATCGGTGCACCAGAAAATGTTATTAAACTAATTGGGGGTTGAATCACCCAAAACCCACAAAAAATCAAAATTCAAATTTAAGACTTCAACATGATTTTTCATTGTTTATTTTACATTCTAATTGTTTTTAAAAATAATATTTAAGGTTATTAAAACATCGGTGCACCAGACATCGTTAATAAACGAATAGAATGTTAAATCACTCTACACAAACTAAAAAAAAAAAATTCAAATTTAAGACTTCAAAATGGTTTTTCATTGTTTATTTGACATTCTAATAGTTTCTAAAAATAATATTTAAGGTTATTTGCACATCGGTGCACCAGAAAATGTTATTAAACTAATTGAGGGTTGAATCACCCAAAACCCACAAAAAATCAAAATTCAAATTTAAGACTTCAACATGATTTTTCATTGTTTATTTTACATTCTAATTGTTTTTAAAAATAATATTTAAGGTTATTAAAACATCGGTGCACCAGACATCGTTAATAAACGAATAGAATGTTAAATCACTCTACACAAACTAAAAAAAAAAAATTCAAATTTAAGACTTCAAAATGGTTTTTCATTGTTTATTTGACATTCTAATAGTTTCTAAAAATAATATTTAAGGTTATTTGCACATCGGTGCACCAGAAAATGTTATTAAACTAATTGAGGGTTGAATCACCCAAAACCCACAAAAAATCAAAATTCAAATTTAAGACTTCAACATGATTTTTCATTGTTTATTTTACATTCTAATTGTTTTTAAAAATAATATTTAAGGTTATAAGCAACATCGGTGCACCAGACATCGTTAATAAACGAATAGAATGTTAAATCACTCTACACAAACTAAAAAAAAAAAATTCAAATTTAAGACTTCAAAATGGTTTTTCATTGTTTATTTGACATTCTAATAGTTTCTAAAAATAATATTTAAGGTTATTTGCACATCGGTGCACCAGAAAATGTTATTAAACTAATTGAGGGTTGAATCACCCAAAACCCACAAAAAATCAAAATTCAAATTTAAGACTTCAACATGATTTTTCATTGTTTATTTTACATTCTAATTGTTTTTAAAAATAATATTTAAGGTTATTAAAACATCGGTGCACCAGACATCGTTAATAAACGAATAGAATGTTAAATCACTCTACACAAACTAAAAAAAAAAAATTCAAATTTAAGACTTCAAAATGGTTTTTCATTGTTTATTTGACATTCTAATAGTTTCTAAAAATAATATTTAAGGTTATTTGCACATCGGTGCACCAGAAAATGTTATTAAACTAATTGAGGGTTGAATCACCCAAAACCCACAAAAAATCAAAATTCAAATTTAAGACTTCAAAATGATTTTTCATTGTTTATTTTACATTCTAAGAGTTTTTAAAAATATATTTAAGGTTATAAAACATCGGTGCACCAGACATCGTTAATAAACGAATAGAATGTTAAATCACTCTACACAAACTAAAAAAAAAAAATTCAAATTTAAGACTTCAAAATGGTTTTTCATTGTTTATTTGACATTCTAATAGTTTCTAAAAATAATATTTAAGGTTATTTGCACATCGGTGCACCAGAAAATGTTATTAAACTAATTGAGGGTTGAATCACCCAAAACCCACAAAAAATCAAAATTCAAATTTAAGACTTCAACATGATTTTTCATTGTTTATTTTACATTCTAATTGTTTTTAAAAATAATATTTAAGGTTATTAAAACATCGGTGCACCAGACATCGTTAATAAACGAATAGAATGTTAAATCACTCTACACAAACTAAAAAAAAAAAATTCAAATTTAAGACTTCAAAATGGTTTTTCATTGTTTATTTGACATTCTAATAGTTTCTAAAAATAATATTTAAGGTTATTTGCACATCGGTGCACCAGAAAACGTAATTAAACTAATTGGGGGTTGAATCACCCAAAACCCACAAAAAATCAAAATTCAAATTTAAGACTTCAACATGATTTTTCATTGTTTATTTTACATTCTAATTGTTTTTAAAAATAATATTTAAGGTTATTAAAACATCGGTGCACCAGACATCGTTAATAAACGAATAGAATGTTAAATCACTCTACACAAACTAAAAAAAAAAAATTCAAATTTAAGACTTCAAAATGGTTTTTCATTGTTTATTTGACATTCTAATAGTTTCTAAAAATAATATTTAAGGTTATTTGCACATCGGTGCACCAGAAAATGTTATTAAACTAATTGAGGGTTGAATCACCCAAAACCCACAAAAAATCAAAATTCAAATTTAAGACTTCAACATGATTTTTCATTGTTTATTTTACATTCTAATTGTTTTTAAAAATAATATTTAAGGTTATTAAAACATCGGTGCACCAGACATCGTTAATAAACGAATAGAATGTTAAATCACTCTACACAAACTAAAAAAAAAAAATTCAAATTTAAGACTTCAAAATGGTTTTTCATTGTTTATTTGACATTCTAATAGTTTCTAAAAATAATATTTAAGGTTATTTGCACATCGGTGCACCAGAAAATGTTATTAAACTAATTGAGGGTTGAATCACCCAAAACCCACAAAAAATCAAAATTCAAATTTAAGACTTCAACATGATTTTTCATTGTTTATTTTACATTCTAATTGTTTTTAAAAATAATATTTAAGGTTATTAAAACATCGGTGCACCAGACATCGTTAATAAACGAATAGAATGTTAAATCACTCTACACAAACTAAAAAAAAAAAATTCAAATTTAAGACTTCAAAATGGTTTTTCATTGTTTATTTGACATTCTAATAGTTTCTAAAAATAATATTTAAGGTTATTTGCACATCGGTGCACCAGAAAATGTTATTAAACTAATTGAGGGTTGAATCACCCAAAACCCACAAAAAATCAAAATTCAAATTTAAGACTTCAAAATGGTTTTTCATTGTTTATTTTACATTCTAAGAGTTTTTAAAAATTATATTTAAGGTTATAAGCACATCGGTGCACCAGACATCGTTAATAAACGAATAGAATGTTAAATCACTCTACACAAACTAAAAAAAAAAAATTCAAATTTAAGACTTCAAAATGGTTTTTCATTGTTTATTTGACATTCTAATAGTTTCTAAAAATAATATTTAAGGTTATTTGCACATCGGTGCACCAGAAAATGTTATTAAACTAATTGAGGGTTGAATCACCCAAAACCCACAAAAAATCAAAATTCAAATTTAAGACTTCAAAATGGTTTTTCATTGTTTATTTTACATTCTAAGAGTTTTTAAAAATTATATTTAAGGTTATAAGCACATCGGTGCACCAGACATCGTTAATAAACGAATAGAATGTTAAATCACTCTACACAAACTAAAAAAAAAAATTCAAATTTAAGACTTCAAAATGGTTTTTCATTGTTTATTTGACATTCTAATAGTTTCTAAAAATAATATTTAAGGTTATTTGCACATCGGTGCACCAGAAAACGTATTAAACTAATTGGGGGTTGAATCACCCAAAACCCACAAAAAATCAAAATTCAAATTTAAGACTTCAACATGATTTTTCATTGTTTATTTTACATTCTAATTGTTTTTAAAAATAATATTTAAGGTTATTAAAACATCGGTGCACCAGACATCGTTAATAAACGAATAGAATGTTAAATCACTCTACACAAACTAAAAAAAAAAAATTCAAATTTAAGACTTCAAAATGGTTTTTCATTGTTTATTTGACATTCTAATAGTTTCTAAAAATAATATTTAAGGTTATTTGCACATCGGTGCACCAGAAAATGTATTAAACTAATTGGGGTTGAATCACCCAAAACCCACAAAAAATCAAAATTCAAATTTAAGACTTCAACATGATTTTTCATTGTTTATTTTACATTCTAATTGTTTTTAAAAATAATATTTAAGGTTATTAAAACATCGGTGCACCAGACATCGTTAATAAACGAATAGAATGTTAAATCACTCTACACAAACTAAAAAAAAAAATTCAAATTTAAGACTTCAAAATGGTTTTTCATTGTTTATTTGACATTCTAATAGTTTCTAAAAATAATATTTAAGGTTATTAGCACATCGGTGCACCAGAAAATGTTATTAAACTAATTGAGGTTGAATCACCCAAAACCCACAAAAAATCAAAATTCAAATTTAAGACTTCAACATGATTTTTCATTGTTTATTTTACATTCTAATTGTTTTTAAAAATAATATTTAAGGTTATTAAAACATCGGTGCACCAGACATCGTTAATAAACGAATAGAATGTTAAATCACTCTACACAAACTAAAAAAAAAAAATTCAAATTTAAGACTTCAAAATGGTTTTTCATTGTTTATTTGACATTCTAATAGTTTCTAAAAATAATATTTAAGGTTATTTGCACATCGGTGCACCAGAAAATGTTATTAAACTAATTGAGGGTTGAATCACCCAAAACCCACAAAAAATCAAAATTCAAATTTAAGACTTCAAAATGGTTTTTCATTGTTTATTTTACATTCTAAGAGTTTTTAAAAATAATATTTAAGGTTATAAGCACATTGGTGCACCAGACATCGTTAATAAACGAATAGAATGTTAAATCACTCTACACAAACTAAAAAAAAAAAATTCAAATTTAAGACTTCAAAATGGTTTTTCATTGTTTATTTGACATTCTAATAGTTTCTAAAAATAATATTTAAGGTTATTTGCACATCGGTGCACCAGAAAATGTTATTAAACTAATTGGGGTTGAATCACCCAAAACCCACAAAAAATCAAAATTCAAATTTAAGACTTCAACATGATTTTTCATTGTTTATTTTACATTCTAATTGTTTTTAAAAATAATATTTAAGGTTATTAAAACATCGGTGCACCAGACATCGTTAATAAACGAATAGAATGTTAAATCACTCTACACAAACTAAAAAAAAAAAATTCAAATTTAAGACCTCAAAATGGTTTTTCATTGTTTATTTGACATTCTAAGAGTTTCTAAAAATAATATTTAAGGTTATTTGCACATCGGTGCGCCATAAAACGTAATTAAAGTAATTGGGGGTTGAATCACCCAAAACCCACAAAAAATCAAAATTCAAATTTAAGACTTCAACATGATTTTTCATTGTTTATTTTACATTCTAATAGTTTCTAAAAATAATATTTAAGGTTATTTGCACATCGGTGCACCAGAAAATGTTATTAAACTAATTGAGGGTTGAATCACCCAAAACCCACAAAAAATCAAAATTCAAATTTAAGACTTCAACATGATTTTTCATTGTTTATTTTACATTCTAATTGTTTTTAAAAATAATATTTAAGGTTATTAAAACATCGGTGCACCAGACATCGTTAATAAACTAATAGAATGTTAAATCACTCTACACAAACTAAAAAAAAAAAATTCAAATTTAAGACCTCAAAATGGTTTTTCATTGTTTATTTGACATTCTAAGAGTTTCTAAAAATAATATTTAAGGTTATTTGCACATCGGTGCACCAGAAAACGTAATTAAACTAATTGGGGGTTGAATCACCCAAAACCCACAAAAAATCAAAATTCAAATTTAAGACTTCAAAATGATTTTTCATTGTTTATTTTACATTCTAAGAGTTTTTAAAAATAATATTTAAGGTTATAAGCACATCGGTGCACCAGACATCGTTAATAAACGAATAGAATGTTAAATCACTCTACACAAACTAAAAAAAAAAAATTCAAATTTAAGACTTCAAAATGGTTTTTCATTGTTTATTTGACATTCTAATAGTTTCTAAAAATAATATTTAAGGTTATTTGCACATCGGTGCACCAGAAAATGTTATTAAACTAATTGAGGGTTGAATCACCCAAAACCCACAAAAAATCAAAATTCAAATTTAAGACTTCAAAATGATTTTTCATTGTTTATTTTACATTCTAAGAGTTTTTAAAAATAATATTTAAGGTTATAAGCATCGGTGCACCAGACATCGTTAATAAACGAATAGAATGTTAAATCACTCTACACAAACTAAAAAAAAAAAATTCAAATTTAAGACTTCAAAATGGTTTTTCATTGTTTATTTGACATTCTAATAGTTTCTAAAAATAATATTTAAGGTTATTTGCACATCGGTGCACCATAAAACGTAATTAAACTAATTGGGGGTTGAATCACCCAAAACCCACAAAAAATCAAAATTCAAATTTAAGACTTCAACATGATTTTTCATTGTTTATTTTACATTCTAATTGTTTTTAAAAATAATATTTAAGGTTATTAAACATCGGTGCACCAGACATCGTTAATAAACGAATAGAATGTTAAATCACTCTACACAAACTAAAAAAAAAAAATTCAAATTTAAGACTTCAAAATGGTTTTTCATTGTTTATTTGACATTCTAATAGTTTCTAAAAATAATATTTAAGGTTATTTGCACATCGGTGCACCAGAAAACGTAATTAAACTAATTGAGGGTTGAATCACCCAAAACCCACAAAAAATCAAAATTCAAATTTAAGACTTCAACATGATTTTTCATTGTTTATTTTACATTCTAATTGTTTTTAAAAATAATATTTAAGGTTATTAAAACATCGGTGCACCAGACATCGTTAATAAACGAATAGAATGTTAAATCACTCTACACAAACTAAAAAAAAAAAATTCAAATTTAAGACTTCAAAATGGTTTTTCATTGTTTATTTGACATTCTAATAGTTTCTAAAAATAATATTTAAGGTTATTAGCACATCGGTGCACCAGAAAATGTTATTAAACTAATTGAGGGTTGAATCACCCAAAACCCACAAAAAATCAAAATTCAAATTTAAGACTTCAACATGATTTTTCATTGTTTATTTTACATTCTAATTGTTTTTAAAAATAATATTTAAGGTTATTAAAACATCGGTGCACCAGACATCGTTAATAAACGAATAGAATGTTAAATCACTCTACACAAACTAAAAAAAAAAAATTCAAATTTAAGACTTCAAAATGGTTTTTCATTGTTTATTTGACATTCTAATAGTTTCTAAAAATAATATTTAAGGTTATTAGCACATCGGTGCACCAGAAAATGTTATTAAACTAATTGAGGGTTGAATCACCCAAAACCCACAAAAAATCAAAATTCAAATTTAAGACTTCAAAATGTTTTTCATTGTTTATTTTACATTCTAAGAGTTTTTAAAAATTATATTTAAGGTTATAAGCAACATCGGTGCACCAGACATCGTTAATAAACGAATAGAATGTTAAATCACTCTACACAAACTAAAAAAAAAAAATTCAAATTTAAGACTTCAAAATGGTTTTTCATTGTTTATTTGACATTCTAATAGTTTCTAAAAATAATATTTAAGGTTATTTGCACATCGGTGCACCAGAAAATGTTATTAAACTAATTGAGGGTTGAATCACCCAAAACCCACAAAAAATCAAAATTCAAATTTAAGACTTCAACATGATTTTTCATTGTTTATTTTACATTCTAATTGTTTTTAAAAATAATATTTAAGGTTATTAAAACATCGGTGCACCAGACATCGTTAATAAACGAATAGAATGTTAAATCACTCTACACAAACTAAAAAAAAAAAATTCAAATTTAAGACTTCAAAATGGTTTTTCATTGTTTATTTGACATTCTAATAGTTTCTAAAAATAATATTTAAGGTTATTTGCACATCGGTGCACCAGAAAACGTAATTAAACTAATTGGGGGTTGAATCACCCAAAACCCACAAAAAATAAAAATTCAAATTTATGACTTCAAAATGGTTTTTCATTGTTTATTTTACATTCTAATAGTTTTTAAAAATAATATTTAAGGTTATTTGCACATCGGTGCACCAGAGAACGTTATAAAACTAATTGAGGGTTGAATCACTTAAAACCCACAAAAAATCAATATTCAAATTTTAATTTCAAAATGGTTTTTCATTGTTTATTTTACATTCTAAGAGTTTCTAAAAATAATATTTAAGGTGATTAGCAAATTGGTGCACCAGACATCGTTAATAAACGAATAGAATGTTAAATCACTCTACACAAACTAAAAAAAAAAATTCAAATTTAAGACTTCAAAATGGTTTTTCATTGTTTATTTGACATTCTAATAGTTTCTAAAAATAATATTTAAGGTTATTTGCACATCGGTGCACCAGAAAACGTAATTAAACTAATTGGGGTTGAATCACCCAAAACCCACAAAAAATCAAAATTCAAATTTAAGACTTCAACATGATTTTTCATTGTTTATTTTACATTCTAATTGTTTTTAAAAATAATATTTAAGGTTATTAAAACATCGGTGCACCAGACATCGTTAATAAACGAATAGAATGTTAAATCACTCTACACAAACTAAAAAAAAAAAATTCAAATTTAAGACTTCAAAATGGTTTTTCATTGTTTATTTGACATTCTAATAGTTTCTAAAAATAATATTTAAGGTTATTAGCACATCGGTGCACCAGAAAATGTTATTAAACTAATTGAGAGTTGAATCACCCAAAACCCACAAAAAATCAAAATTCAAATTTAAGACTTCAACATGATTTTTCATTGTTTATTTTACATTCTAATTGTTTTTAAAAATAATATTTAAGGTTATTAAAACATCGGTGCACCAGACATCGTTAATAAACGAATAGAATGTTAAATCACTCTACACAAACTAAAAAAAAAAAATTCAAATTTAAGACTTCAAAATGGTTTTTCATTGTTTATTTGACATTCTAATAGTTTCTAAAAATAATATTTAAGGTTATTTGCACATCGGTGCACCAGAAAATGTTATTAAACTAATTGAGGGTTGAATCACCCAAAACCCACAAAAAATCAAAATTCAAATTTAAGACTTCAAAATGGTTTTTCATTGTTTATTTTACATTCTAAGTTTTTAAAAATAATATTTAAGGTTATAAGCACATCGGTGCACCAGACATCGTTAATAAACGAATAGAATGTTAAATCACTCTACACAAACTAAAAAAAAAAAATTCAAATTTAAGACTTCAAAATGGTTTTTCATTGTTTATTTGACATTCTAATAGTTTCTAAAAATAATATTTAAGGTTATTTGCACATCGGTGCACCAGAAAATGTTATTAAACTAATTGAGGGTTGAATCACCCAAAACCCACAAAAAATCAAAATTCAAATTTAAGACTTCAAAATGGTTTTTCATTGTTTATTTTACATTCTAAGAGTTTTTAAAAATAATATTTAAGGTTATTAGCACATCGGTGCACCAGACATCGTTAATAAACGAATAGAATGTTAAATCACTCTACACAAACTAAAAAAAAAAAATTCAAATTTAAGACTTCAAAATGGTTTTTCATTGTTTATTTGACATTCTAATAGTTTCTAAAAATAATATTTAAGGTTATTTGCACATCGGTGCACCAGAAAATGTTATTAAACTAATTGAGGGTTGAATCACCCAAAACCCACAAAAAATCAAAATTCAAATTTAAGACTTCAACATGATTTTTCATTGTTTATTTTACATTCTAATTGTTTTTAAAAATAATATTTAAGGTTATTAAAACATCGGTGCACCAGACATCGTTAATAAACGAATAGAATGTTAAATCACTCTACACAAACTAAAAAAAAAAAATTCAAATTTAAGACTTCAAAATGGTTTTTCATTGTTTATTTGACATTCTAATAGTTTCTAAAAATAATATTTAAGGTTATTAGCACATCGGTGCACCAGAAAATGTTATTAAACTAATTGAGGTTTGAATCACCCAAAACCCACAAAAAATCAAAATTCAAATTTAAGACTTCAACATGATTTTTCATTGTTTATTTTACATTCTAATTGTTTTTAAAAATAATATTTAAGGTTATTAAAACATCGGTGCACCAGACATCGTTAATAAACGAATAGAATGTTAAATCACTCTACACAAACTAAAAAAAAAAAATTCAAATTTAAGACTTCAAAATGGTTTTTCATTGTTTATTTGACATTCTAATAGTTTCTAAAAATAATATTTAAGGTTATTTGCACATCGGTGCACCAGAAAATGTTATTAAACTAATTGAGGGTTGAATCACCCAAAACCCACAAAAAATCAAAATTCAAATTTAAGACTTCAACATGATTTTTCATTGTTTATTTTACATTCTAATTGTTTTAAAAATAATATTTAAGGTTATTAAAACATCGGTGCACCAGACATCGTTAATAAACGAATAGAATGTTAAATCACTCTACACAAACTAAAAAAAAAAAATTCAAATTTAAGACTTCAAAATGGTTTTTCATTGTTTATTTGACATTCTAATAGTTTCTAAAAATAATATTTAAGGTTATTTGCACATCGGTGCACCAGAAAACGTAATTAAACTAATTGGGGTTGAATCACCCAAAACCCACAAAAAATCAAAATTCAAATTTAAGACTTCAAATGATTTTTCATTGTTTATTTTACATTCTAATTGTTTTTAAAAATAATATTTAAGGTTATTAAACATCGGTGCACCAGACATCGTTAATAAACGAATAGAATGGTTAAATCACTCTACACAAACTAAAAAAAAAAAATTCAAATTTAAGACTTCAAAATGGTTTTTCATTGTTTATTTGACATTCTAATAGTTTCTAAAAATAATATTTAAGGTTATTTGCACATCGGTGCACCAGAAAACGTAATTAAAGTAATTGAGGGTTGAATCACCCAAAACCCACAAAAAATCAAAATTCAAATTTAAGACTTCAAAATGGTTTTTCATTGTTTATTTTACATTCTAATAGTTTCTAAAAATAATATTTAAGGTTATTTGCACATCGGTGCACCAGAAAATGTTATTAAACTAATTGAGGGTTGAATCACCCAAAACCCACAAAAATCAAAATTCAAATTTAAGACTTCAACATGATTTTTCATTGTTTATTTTACATTCTAATTGTTTTTAAAAATAATATTTAAGGTTATTAAAACATCGGTGCACCAGACATCGTTAATAAACGAATAGAATGTTAAATCACTCTACACAAACTAAAAAAAAAAATTCAAATTTAAGACTTCAAAATGGTTTTTCATTGTTTATTTGACATTCTAAGAGTTTCTAAAAATAATATTTAAGGTTATTTGCACATCGGTGCACCAGAAAACGTAATTAAACTAATTGGGGGTTGAATCACCCAAAACCCACAAAAAATCAAAATTCAAATTTAAGACTTCAACATGATTTTTCATTGTTTATTTTACATTCTAATTGTTTTTAAAAATAATATTTAAGGTTATTAAAACATCGGTGCACCAGACATCGTTAATAAACGAATAGAAGGTTAAATCACTCTACACAAACTAAAAAAAAAAAATTCAAATTTAAGACTTCAAAATGGTTTTTCATTGTTTATTTGACATTCTAATAGTTTCTAAAAATAATATTTAAGGTTATTAGCACATCGGTGCACCAGAAAATGTTATTAAACTAATTGAGAGTTGAATCACCCAAAACCCACAAAAAATCAAAATTCAAATTTAAGACTTCAAAATGGTTTTTCATTGTTTATTTTACATTCTAAGAGTTTTTAAAAATAATATTTAAGGTTATAAGCACATCGGTGCACCAGACATCGTTAATAAACGAATAGAATGTTAAATCACTCTACACAAACTAAAAAAAAAAATTCAAATTTAAGACTTCAAAATGGTTTTTCATTGTTTATTTGACATTCTAATAGTTTCTAAAAATAATATTTAAGGTTATTTGCACATCGGTGCACCAGAAAATGTTATTAAACTAATTGAGGGTTGAATCACCCAAAACCCACAAAAAATCAAAATTCAAATTTAAGACTTCAAAATGATTTTTCATTGTTTATTTTACATTCTAAGAGTTTTTAAAAATTATATTTAAGGTTATAAGCAAATCGGTGCACCAGACATCGTTAATAAACGAATAGAATGTTAAATCACTCTACACAAACTAAAAAAAAAAAATTCAAATTTAAGACTTCAAAATGGTTTTTCATTGTTTATTTGACATTCTAATAGTTTCTAAAAATAATATTTAAGGTTATTTGCACATCGGTGCACCAGAAAACGTATTAAACTAATTGGGGGTTGAATCACCCAAAACCCACAAAAAATCAAAATTCAAATTTAAGACTTCAACATGATTTTTCATTGTTTATTTTACATTCTAATTGTTTTTAAAAATAATATTTAAGGTTATTAAAACATCGGTGCACCAGACATCGTTAATAAACGAATAGAATGTTAAATCACTCTACACAAACTAAAAAAAAAAATTCAAATTTAAGACTTCAAAATGGTTTTTCATTGTTTATTTGACATTCTAATAGAGTTTCTAAAAATAATATTTAAGGTTATTTGCACATCGGTGCACCAGAAAACGTAATTAAACTAATTGGGGTTGAATCACCCAAAACCCACAAAAAATCAAAATTCAAATTTAAGACTTCAACATGATTTTTCATTGTTTATTTTACATTCTAATTGTTTTTAAAAATAATATTTAAGGTTATTAAAACATCGGTGCACCAGACATCGTTAATAAACGAATAGAATGTTAAATCACTCTACACAAACTAAAAAAAAAAAATTCAAATTTAAGACTTCAAAATGGTTTTTCATTGTTTATTTGACATTCTAATAGTTTCTAAAAATAATATTTAAGGTTATTAGCACATCGGTGCACCAGAAAATGTTATTAAACTAATTGAGGGTTGAATCACCCAAAACCCACAAAAAATCAAAATTCAAATTTAAGACTTCAACATGATTTTTCATTGTTTATTTTACATTCTAATTGTTTTTAAAAATAATATTTAAGGTTATTAAAACATCGGTGCACCAGACATCGTTAATAAACGAATAGAATGTTAAATCACTCTACACAAACTAAAAAAAAAAAATTCAAATTTAAGACTTCAAAATGGTTTTTCATTGTTTATTTGACATTCTAATAGTTTCTAAAAATAATATTTAAGGTTATTAGCACATCGGTGCACCAGAAAATGTTATTAAACTAATTGAGAGTTGAATCACCCAAAACCCACAAAAAATCAAAATTCAAATTTAAGACTTCAAATGATTTTTCATTGTTTATTTTACATTCTAATTGTTTTTAAAAATAATATTTAAGGTTATTAAAACATCGGTGCACCAGACATCGTTAATAAACGAATAGAATGTTAAATCACTCTACACAAACTAAAAAAAAAAAATTCAAATTTAAGACTTCAAAATGGTTTTTCATTGTTTATTTGACATTCTAATAGTTTCTAAAAATAATATTTAAGGTTATTTGCACATCGGTGCACCAGAAAATGTTATTAAACTAATTGAGGTTGAATCACCCAAAACCCACAAAAAATCAAAATTCAAATTTAAGACTTCAAAATGGTTTTTCATTGTTTATTTTACATTCTAAGAGTTTTTAAAATTATATTTAAGGTTATAAGCACATTGGTGCACCAGACATCGTTAATAAACGAATAGAATGTTAAATCACTCTACACAAACTAAAAAAAAAAAATTCAAATTTAAGACTTCAAAATGGTTTTTCATTGTTTATTTGACATTCTAATAGTTTCTAAAAATAATATTTAAGGTTATTTGCACATCGGTGCACCAGAAAATGTTATTAAACTAATTGAGGGTTGAATCACCCAAAACCCACAAAAAATCAAAATTCAAATTTAAGACTTCAAAATGATTTTTCATTGTTTATTTTACATTCTAATTGTTTTTAAAATAATATTTAAGGTTATTAAAACATCGGTGCACCAGACATCGTTAATAAACGAATAGAATGTTAAATCACTCTACACAAACAAACTAAAAAAAAAAATTCAAATTTAAGACTTCAAAATGGTTTTTCATTGTTTATTTGACATTCTAATAGTTTCTAAAAATAATATTTAAGGTTATTTGCACATCGGTGCACCAGAAAATGTTATTAAACTAATTGAGGGTTGAATCACCCAAAACCCACAAAAAATCAAAATTCAAATTTAAGACTTCAACATGATTTTTCATTGTTTATTTTACATTCTAATTGTTTTTAAAATAATATTTAAGGTTATTAAAACATCGGTGCACCAGACATCGTTAATAAACGAATAGAATGTTAAATCACTCTACACAAACTAAAAAAAAAAATTCAAATTTAAGACTTCAAAATGGTTTTTCATTGTTTATTTGACATTCTAATAGTTTCTAAAAATAATATTTAAGGTTATTTGCACATCGGTGCACCAGAAAATGTTATTAAACTAATTGAGAGTTGAATCACCCAAAACCCACAAAAAATCAAAATTCAAATTTAAGACTTCAAAATGGTTTTTCATTGTTTATTTTACATTCTAATTGTTTTTAAAAATAATATTTAAGGTTATTAAAACATCGGTGCACCAGACATCGTTAATAAACGAATAGAAGGTTAAATCACTCTACATAAACTAAAAAAAAAAAAATTCAAATTTAAGACTTCAAAATGGTTTTTCATTGTTTATTTGACATTCTAATAGTTTGTAAAAATAATATTTAAGGTTATTAGCACATCGGTGCACCAGAAAATGTTATTAAACTAATTGAGAGTTGAATCACCCAAAACCCACAAAAAATCAAAATTCAAATTTAAGACTTCAAAATGATTTTTCATTGTTTATTTTACATTCTAATTGTTTTTAAAAATAATATTTAAGGTTATAAAACATCGGTGCACCAGACATCGTTAATAAACGAATAGAATGTTAAATCACTCTACACAAACTAAAAAAAAAAAATTCAAATTTAAGACTTCAAAATGGTTTTTCATTGTTTATTTGACATTCTAATAGTTTCTAAAAATAATATTTAAGGTTATTTGCACATCGGTGCACCAGAAATGTTATTAAACTAATTGAGGGTTGAATCACCCAAAACCCACAAAAAATCAAAATTCAAATTTAAGACTTCAAAATGATTTTTCATTGTTTATTTTACATTCTAAGAGTTTTTAAAATTATATTTAAGGTTATTAGCACATCGGTGCACCAGACATCGTTAATAAACGAATAGAATGTTAAATCACTCTACACAAACTAAAAAAAAAAAATCAAATTTAAGACTTCAAAATGGTTTTTCATTGTTTATTTGACATTCTAATAGTTTCTAAAAATAATATTTAAGGTTATTTGCACATCGGTGCACCAGAAAATGTTATTAAACTAATTGAGGGTTGAATCACCCAAACCCCACAAAAAATCAAAATTCAAATTTAAGACTTCAACATGATTTTTCATTGTTTATTTTACATTCTAATTGTTTTTAAAAATAATATTTAAGGTTATTAAAACATCGGTGCACCAGACATCGTTAATAAACGAATAGAATGTTAAATCACTCTACACAAACTAAAAAAAAAAAATTCAAATTTAAGACTTCAAAATGGTTTTTCATTGTTTATTTGACATTCTAAGAGTTTCTAAAAATAATATTTAAGGTTATTTGCACATCGGTGCACCAGAAAACGTTATTAAAGTAATTGGGGGTTGAATCACCCAAAACCCACAAAAAATCAAAATTCAAATTTAAGACTTCAACATGATTTTTCATTGTTTATTTTACATTCTAAGTTTTTTTAAAAATAATATTTAAGGTTATAAGCACATTGGTGCACCAGACATCGTTAATAAACGAATAGAATGTTAAATCACTCTACACAAACTAAAAAAAAAAAATTCAAATTTAAGACTTCAAAATGGTTTTTCATTGTTTATTTGACATTCTAATAGTTTCTAAAAATAATATTTAAGGTTATTAGCACATCGGTGCACCAGAAAATGTTATTAAACTAATTGAGGGTTGAATCACCCAAAACCCACAAAAAATCAAAATTCAAATTTAAGACTTCAACATGATTTTTCATTGTTTATTTTACATTCTAATTGTTTTTAAAAATAATATTTAAGGTTATTAAAACATCGGTGCACCAGACATCGTTAATAAACGAATAGAATGTTAAATCACTCTACACAAACTAAAAAAAAAAAATTCAAATTTAAGACTTCAAATGGTTTTTCATTGTTTATTTGACATTCTATAGTTTCTCTAAAAATAATATTTAAGGTTATTTGCACATCGGTGCACCAGAAAATGTTATTAAACTAATTGAGGTTGAATCACCCAAAACCCACAAAAATCAAAATTCAAATTTAAGACTTCAAAATGGTTTTTCATTGTTTATTTTACATTCTAAGTTTTTTAAAAATAATATTTAAGGTGATAAGCACATTGGTGCACCAGACATCGTTAATAAACGAATAGAATGTTAAATCACTCTACACAAACTAAAAAAAAAAATTCAAATTTAAGACTTCAAAATGGTTTTTCATTGTTTATTTGACATTCTAATAGTTTCTAAAAATAATATTTAAGGTTATTTGCACATCGGTGCACCAGAAAATGTTATTAAACTAATTGAGGGTTGAATCACCCAAAACCCACAAAAAATCAAAATTCAAATTTAAGACTTCAACATGATTTTTCATTGTTTATTTTACATTCTAATTGTTTTTAAAAAAATAATATTTAAGGTTATTAAAACATCGGTGCACCAGACATCGTTAATAAACGAATAGAATGTTAAATCACTCTACACAAACTAAAAAAAAAATTCAAATTTAAGACTTCAAAATGGTTTTTCATTGTTTATTTGACATTCTAATAGTTTCTAAAAATAATATTTAAGGTTATTAGCACATCGGTGCACCAAAAATGTTATTAAATTAAACTAATTGAGGTTGAATCACCTCACCCAAAACCCCACAAAATCAAAATTCAAATTTAAGACTTCAAAATGGTTTTTTCATTGTTTATTTTACATTCTAAGAGTTTTTAAAAATTATATTTAAGGTGATAAGCACATTGGTGCACCGGACATCGTTAATAACGAATAGAATGTTAAATCACTCTACACAAACTAAAAAAAAAAATTCAAATTTAAGACTTCAAAATGGTTTTTCATTGTTTATTTTACATTCTAATAGTTTCTAAAAATAATATTTAAGGTTATTTGCACATCGGTGCACCAGAAAATGTTAAAACTAATTGAGGGTTGAATCACCCCAAACCCACAAAAAATCAAAATTCAAATTTAAGACTTCAAAATGGTTTTTCATTGTTTATTTTACATTCTAAGAGTTTTTTAAAATTATATTTAAGGTTATAAGCACATTGGTGCACCGGACATCGTTAATAAACGAATAGAATGTTAAATCACTCTACACACACAAAAAAAAAAAAATTCAAATTTAAGACTTCAAAATGGTTTTTCATTGTTTATTTGACATTCTAAGAGTTTCTAAAAATAATATTTAAGGTTATTTGCACATCGGTGCACCATAAAAACGTATTAAACTAATTGGGGGTTGAATCACCCAAAACCCACAAAAAATCAAAATTCAAATTTAAGACTTCAACATGATTTTTCATTGTTTATTTTACATTCTAATTGTTTTTAAAAATAATATTTAAGGTTATTAAAACATCGGTGCACCAGACATCGTTAATAAACGAATAGAATGTTTAAATCACTCTACACAAACTAAAAAAAAAAAAATTCAAATTTAAGACCTCAAAATGGTTTTTCATTGTTTATTTGACATTCTAAGAGTTTCTAAAAATAATATTTAAGGTTATTTGCACATCGGTGCACCATAAAACGTAATTAAAGTAATTGGGGGTTGAATCACCCAAAACCCACAAAAAAAAATCAAATTCAAATTTAAGACTTCAACATGATTTTTCATTGTTTATTTTACATTCTAATTGTTTTTAAAAATAATATTTAAGGTTATTAAAACATCGGTGCACCAGAATCGTTAATAAACGAATAGAAGGTTGAAATCACTCTACACAAAACTAAAAAAAAAAAAATTCAAATTAAGACTTCAAAATGGTTTTTCATTGTTTATTTGACATTCTAATAGTTTCTAAAAATAATATTTAAGGTTATTAGCACATCGGTGCACCAGAAAATGTTATTAAACTAATTGAGGGTTGAATCACCCAAAACCCACAAAAAATCAAATTCAAATTTAAGACTTCAACATGATTTTTCATTGTTTATTTTACATTCTAATTGTTTTTTAAAATAATATTTAAGGTTATTAAAACATCGGTGCACCAGACATCGTTAATAAACGAATAGAATGTTAAATCACTCTACACAAACTAAAAAAAAAAAATTCAAATTTAAGACTTCAAAATGGTTTTTCATTGTTTATTTGACATTCTAATAGTTTCTAAAAATAATATTTAAGGTTATTAGCACATCGGTGCACCAGAAAATGTTATTAAACTAATTAGAGTTTGAATCACCCAAAACCCACAAAAAAATCAAAATTCAAATTTAAGACTTCAAAATGGTTTTTCATTGTTTATTTTACATTCTAAGAGTTTTTAAAAAATATATTTAAGGTGATAACACATTGGTGCACCGGACATCGTTAATAAACGAATAGAATGTTAAATCACTCTACAAAAACTAAAAAAAAAAATTCAAATTTAAGACTTCAAAATGGTTTTTCATTGTTTATTTGACATTCTAATAGTTTCTAAAAATAATATTTAAGGTTTTTGCACATCGGTGCACCAGAAAATGTTATTAAACTAATTGGGGTTGAATCACCCAAAACCCACAAAAAATCAAAATTCAAATTTAAGACTTCAAAATGATTTTTCATTGTTTATTTTACATTCTAAGAGTTTTTAAAAATATATTTAAGGTGATAAGCACATTGGTGCACCGACATCGTTAATAAACGAATAGAATGTTAAATCACTCTACACAAACTAAAAAAAAAAAAATTCAAATTTAAGACTTCAAAATGGTTTTTCATTGTTTATTTGACATTCTAATAGTTTCTAAAAATAATATTTAAGGTTATTTGCACATCGGTGCACCACCAGAAAATGTTATTAAACTAATTGAGGGTTGAATCACCCAAAACCCACAAAAAATCAAAATTCAAATTTAAGACTTCAAAATGATTTTTCATTGTTTATTTTACATTCTAATAGTTTTTAAAAATAATATTTAAGGTTATTAGCACATCGGTGCACCAGACATCGTTAATAAACGAATAGAAGGTTAAATCACTCTACAAAAACTAAAAAAAAAAAAATTCAAATTTAAGACTTCAAAATGGTTTTTCATTGTTTATTTGACATTCTAATAGTTTCTAAAAATAATATTTAAGGTTATTAGCACATCGGTGCACCAGAAAATGTATTAAACTAATTGGGAGTTGAATCACCCAAACCCACAAAAATCAAAATTCAAATTTAAGACTTCAACATGGTTTTTCATTGTTTATTTTACATTCTAATTGTTTTTAAAAATAATATTTAAGGTTATTAAACACATCGGTGCACCAGACATCGTTAATAAACGAATAGAATGTTAAATCACTCTACACAAACTAAAAAAAAAAAATTCAAATTTAAGACCTCAAAATGGTTTTTCATTGTTTATTTTTGACATTCTAATAGTTTCTAAAAATAATATTTAAGGTTATTTGCACATCGGTGCACCATAAAAGTAATTAAAATAATTGGGTTGAATCACCCAAACCCACAAAAAAATAAAAATTCAAATTTAAGACTTCAACATGATTTTTTCATTGTTTATTTTACATTCTATTGTTTTTAAAATAATATTTAAGGTTATTAAAACATCGGTGCACCAGACATCGTTAATAAACGAATAGAATGTTAAATCACTCTACACAAACTAAAAAAAAATTCAAATTTAAGACTTCAAAATGGTTTTTCATTGTTTATTTGACATTCTAATAGAGTTCTAAAAATAATATTTAAGGTTATTAACACATCGGTGCACCAGAAAATGTTATTAAACTAATTGAGGGTTGAATCACCCAAAACCCACAAAAATCAAAATTCAAATTTAAGACTTCAAAATGATTTTTCATTTGTTTATTTTACATTCTAAGAGTTTTTAAAAATAATATTTAAGGTGATAAGCACATTGGTGCACCGGACATCGTTAATAAACGAATAGAATGTTAAATCACTCTACACAAACTAAAAAAAAAAAAATTCAAATTTAAGACTTCAAAATGGTTTTTCATTGTTTATTTTACATTCTAATAGTTTCTAAAAAATAATTTAAGGTTATTAGCACATCGGTGCACCAGAAATGTTATTAAACTAATTGAGGGTTGAATCACCCAAAACCCACAAAAAATCAAAATTCAAATTTAAGACTTCAACATGATTTTTCATTGTTTATTTTACATTCTAATTGTTTTTAAAAAAATAATATTTAAGGTTATTAAAACATCGGTGCACAACATCGTTAATAAACGAATAGAATGTTAAATCACTCTACACAAACTAAAAAAAAAAAATTCAAATTTAAGACTCAAAATGGTTTTTCATTGTTTATTTGACATTCTAATAGTTTTTCTAAATAATATTTAAGGTTATTTGCACATCGGTGCACCATAAACGTAATTAAAGTAATTGGGGGTTGAATCACCCAAAACCCACAAAAATCAAAATTCAAATTTAAGACTTCAACATATTTTTCATTGTTTATTTTACATTCTAATTGTTTTTAAAAATAATATTTAAGGTTATTAAAACATCGGTGCACCAGACATCGTTAATAAACGAATAGAAGGTTAAATCACTCTACAAACACAAACTAAAAAAAAAAAAATTCAAATTTAAGACTTCAAAATGGTTTTTTCATTGTTTATTTGACATTCTAATAGTTTTCTAAAAATAATATTTAAGGTTATTAGCACATCGGTGCACCAGAAAATGTTATTAAACTAATTGAGGGTTGAATCACCCAAAACCCACAAAAAATCAAAATTCAATTTAAGACTTCAAATGGTTTTTCATTGTTTATTTACATTCTAAGAGTTTTTAAAAATTATATTTAAGGTTATAGCACATTGGTGCATTGGACATCGTTAATAAACGAATAGAATGTTAAATCACTCTACACACCTAAAAAAAAAAAAAAATTCAAATTTAAGACTTCAAA